>NC_064622.1:87730022-88033052 GCF_023898315.1 Schistocerca nitens | reverse complement strand
ACCGGCTATCTAAATTTAATAAATTCTATAACAGAGGTGTTGGCCTTTGAATGTTTCTTCAGAGTCCACAATATAGCAGATTGCCCCCATATTAGTACAATGGCAGTAATATATAAGAACACGCAATGTGTATCCACAGGACTTGTGGCCAGTAATTGAAACCAAGCAAAAGATTCTGGATTAATTCCCCATCCGGATCGCCGGGAAAGGACTACCAAGCGGGAATTTTCCATGAGAAGAAAGAAGACGAAATAGCCAACTAAAGATTAGTACTCTACGAGGCGGAGCGTCGAATAACATAAGTTTGAGCGTTGCATGAAAGCAAGAATATCTGCAAGGCATTTGTAGATGCTGAGTCTAATGCAGAGGGAGTCAGTAAAGCGAAATGGAAAGAAAACAACCATTTCTGGTCGAGTGAATATACGGTGACACTAACAGCAGCAGAAAATGCTATAACTGGAGTAGGATTCATATGAATAGAAAGTTGGGCAGAGCGTGAGTTATTCTGAACGGTTAAGTAATAGTATTGTTCTCATCAGAATTGACAACATACCTACGCCAACACCAGTAGTGCCGATATACAAGCCGATGTCACAAACAGAAGATGAAGAGATAGAGAGAGTACATGAGGTTACTGAACAGATAATTAAGTATGTAATGAATCAACCGTGGGGGAGTGGAACGGGATGGTAAGGAAAGAAACAGGAGAAAAAGTTACAGCAGAATATGGACTTGACTTCATAGTAGGAATGAAACAGGAGACGACTGACTGATTACTGCAACAAATTTCAGCTAGTAATAGCGAATACACTGTTCAGTAATCACAAGAGGAGGATTTATGCTACACAGCCCTGCAAAACTTCAGCTAAAGCAACACAACAACAGTGACTACTCCGTGGAAAGAAATGAAAGTGTGGGAGCATGTTTCCAGGGCTTCCTGTGGTACACAGAAAGCTGCACCTCGTATGGCGTAGGTTCGACTTCACTATAGCGCTGAATGGGTCTGGCTCCGCAACACGAGGCAGTTGAAGGAACGGGTTTGTCAAACAGTGAGCAGTTAGGTGCAATGTGGTAGTTGTCTTCATACAACATGGCCCAGAGACAGCCTCTGGACGAAGTAACGCGTGGAAGAATCACCGGGAGACTGGAAGGAGGACAATGTGTCACTACTGTAGTCCAGCAGTTTGGTATTGCTTACAGCATTGCTTCACGTGCACAAGAAGCGTTTCGAATGACAGTCACTGCTGCTCGAACAGTACGGGTAGTCAAACAGACCCATGCACCATAGTGGCATTGCGACTGACTGCCAATGGATTTTTTTAACTGACGATCAGTACGTTGCGTTCCGTTGATCCCAGCACAGTGCCAGTATCGGCTGCTGTCAGAACGTAGGGACCGCACCAACGAGGAGTGGAGCAGCGTGCTGGACGTACTCTCATATGGGGAGATATTGGAAAACATTGATGAACATGATCGTTTTGATAGACAAGGTGTATGGTTTAGAGAGACACAATGTTGCGTGGGCGTATTGATATCCAAGTTTTGAACATGATACACTCTCCAGTCAATATTATTGTGACCCTGTACTCCTTCCCCATGGACTCTGTACAGGGATTCGTTCGGGCCTAACTTCATTTTTGTGGATACCCAAGCATCAAACGTGACAGTGGTGGAGCTCTTTGAACGAGAAGAAATTCAGCGAATGGACTGGCCTGCCCGTTTCTCCGACTTCAATTCCCTGGTGCACGTGTGGAATCCGTTGTGGAGACGCTTGGTAGCACTTCCACATGCGCTGACTGCTGGTGCTTCATTACTTTATTGATGGCTGTGATTTTTAGAAACTGTACTACACAATTCAGAATACAATTTAGTCGCCCATTGCAAATATATTTTTATTTCGCTTTAACTGTTTCGACTCATTAATTTGTATTCTTCAGAAGCCTACAAAATTAGGGATGTTATAGATGTTTAGATACTGTCTGTACATTTGTGAAAAGTATAAAAAGCATGTTACAGAAACTTGCTTATAATTGGTTCAACAGATGTCAATATCTTCTTCATAGAAGCATAATGCCTTACCATGTACAATAATGTACGTCTTCTAAGTGATTATTGTAAACACAGATTGAGAATTTGCAGTAAGTGAATTATACCAATGTGCAAGTTAATCTGTTATGCTAGCAGCAAGGAACATATACAAAAGCATATAAAAATATAACTAAGATATAAAGAAGTTATACATAATCGTCTGAAAAATCATGGCACATAATTCTATTACATAAAAGAAATGGGCTAATTTTTACATTTTATTAGACATGCTATGCAATCAGAGTAGTTTCTATTTTTAATGCTAGTTGATAACTCAATAAGTCTCTTATTAAGTGTGAAATTAGCTCATTCCTTTTATGTATTGAAATGTGTGCATTCCTTTTCCAATGTGTTATTTTCAGCTCCTTTATATACCGTATATATAGTTTTTATATGATTTTGCATATGTTTGTTGCTCCTATCACAACAGCTTGACGTGTACAAGGATGTGATTCAGTTACTGTAAACTGACAATCTCTGTTTACAATAATTACATACAATACATACGATTTGTATATTTTACAATACATACAATATGTATATTTTTGAAGATACCAAAGCATTATGCTTTTATAAAGAGACATTCGCATTTGCTAAGGAAATACTTAGTTTCTGCAATGAGTTTCTTATACTTTACATAAACGTATAGGCACACACTAAAGATTTATAACATTCTTAATTTTGTAGGCTACTGAAGATAGCAAATTAATGTGTTGAGAATGGAAGGCGAAATAAAAATGTATTTGCAACTGATAACTGAATTTTATTCTGAAATACTGGTGTTTCATACAGAAGTTTAATGTACCTCTTTAATGTGCAGCATTCATTAATAAGCTTCTTGGTACTAGAAGTATGCAGAGCTTTCGTGCAAAGACTAAAGGATTTCATGAAGGTAAATTGAACATGTGACAAAGAACAATTGGCTCACATCATCCTACTTCATCTTCACTCCTGATATTTAAGTTAAAGCACATGTAATCTACTTTATGTAATACCATTATTCGAATATTAAAGGCAATATTATGGTAGTGAACAGATGTTACACAAAACGCTAATTTTGCATAAACGGAAATCCGCTTTAAAACCTTATTGTATATGCCACACTATTTACACTTCTGATCCTGTCGTAAGAAGGAGTTTCGCTAGAAATGCTGTTGTTCAAAAGTTATTGTTATTATAAAATTGCGTACAGGCAGCTTTCCATAAAAACATTAAGAGTTAATATGGTAAAACTTATAGGAAATACCCCATCCACTACAATGAGTAATATTACTTGATTTCAGTAATGTAATCAAATTTTCCCAAACTTAATTAGTTAATCAGATAATGTAAATTTAAGATTTCAACTAGCTCAAAATTTCAGAACGGATTATGATCAAAGTACTGTAACATTCCAGGATTTAGTCACATGCTTTTGTTAATATGAAGTTTCTGCTGAGGTGACATCAATATTGTGTGACAACCTTCAGTACTTAAGAATTTCATAATTTTCCATAACTAAATTTCATCATTCAGAATGGATGCCACACCTGTAATCCAGTGAAGCCCAGTGCGTACACACAATTTGGTACTTTATATCTTAATAGCTACTCTCAAACCCAATAGTTGTTAAACCAGACTTCACCGTAGTTTCAACTGCCAGTTAGGAATGAACATTTTACTTACGGGATTTTCAAACTAAGTAACCAATCGTGCTTAATAGTCTAGCTTGAGTCTTTATAATGCCGACTCTTACCCCATTTTAGTTACTCTACGTTCAGTCTTACCTTTGACTTCATATCAATCAATACGTGATGAGTCTCAGCTTTCACAAGTGTTAGCGTTCCATCGATAGTGACATTGGATTACCTTCGTTATTCCTTCTGCACCATGTTTCGGTTACAGAAAAGTATGCAGTGCGTGTCGTATTTGTGTTTATTTACATTATATTGCAATATAATATTGCGTGAGTAATACCCTGTGAACTCATCTGCATATTGTGAGCAGTATCTGTTAGAATGCGAGTGATTCACTTTGACTATGTGTACAGTTATTACCACTGTACGTTATGGGAAGGTAATTAATGTTTCGTGTGTCTGTAATATACTTCAGAACTGCTTAAATGGTTGTTAATGAACAGCTGTTGCCTATTTTAGTAAGGATTTATAATAGTCATTTGTGTAAAGACTAGCAAAAGATGTGACATTTAATGTTATTTCGCGTGATTTGCAAATGTCTACTTTCCTCACCTGTTAGAAAAATTTAAACTGTGTGAGACTCGGACATCACTTACAGGAAATCAGTAACATAAATAATAATAAGAATGTTCCATGTGAAACTGCCAAGCAATTGTTTGATTTTTAATTTAGTTGGACATAGAATCACATCACATAAGTTTTCAGATAGTGAATCAGCGTTTGAGTGCAGTTACTTCTACAGGGAAGAGCCGAAATGTGACAAATTCTTATTTATATTTTCTTTTTGTCACCAGCACTCGAATAGACACACCATAAGGCTCACTACCTCACAACAGAATCAAACGTGCTTCCAACCGCACTGACTACAACTTGCTAAATATCTCATTTCAGACTGCGTTGTTTTCACCAATTACTTTCGACGTTCCTTAGTTTTATCTTAGATGAATCGCATGTATGAATTTTATAGTTCTCTAGCTTGTCCACTTCTCCACTGCTGCACAGAACAATCTCACAACAACGAACAACTAACGAAAGAGGTGACTATATGAATTCTTGTAGCCTTTCAAACAAAGCGAGAACAACAAGCGACTCCAGCGCTGTCGGCGAGAAAAGTAACCAACAAAGGTGAGAGCGACAGGGAAGCGTTTACAGACAAGGACAGAAATAGCTTTTTCCCTGCAACAGGAATTATTCTCCGCCAGTGGTGAACGAAACCAGCAACCTCTCGACAGCACGTCGGCAACTGCCAGCATCATCCTACAACGTGAACAGTATTTCTGGGTCATACCATTTAAAACTGCCGTGTAATACAGCCACATTGGCGTAGTGTTGACGGCAACGCTACTGCGACCAAATATTTCGGTAAAACGTGCCCTTGTAAGTGCACCGTAAGTGGTTCTCTCAGACTCTGTAAGTGTGGGCAGCGCGTCATCAGATTCCATTATCTGGCACCTTTACGACCACACATGGATACTTTTGCCAAAATGTCGGTTATGGCGCACGTTCAAAACTAAAATTCAAGTTGTTGAACCAGTTTCTGCTTGAATCTGACGCTTTTTCTTACTTTATGTCAATAAGACATTAAAAAACTTGACTTTCTTCCTTGATAGCAAACCGTAACGATATCGTACACTGATGGCCAAAAAATTTCCAGCACCAAGAAATAATGTAGACTAGTGAAAATTCGGGAAAATAGTTATCTACGTAATGTATTTATGTGATTAACGTTGCAAGAGCACAGTTTAGTGTAGCCGCGAGAAAAGCCATTGCAAATGTTAAATGCTGGTACATTAACAAGCAGTGGTAACCACCGGAATGTTGAAAGCAAGCAAGCACACGTGTACGCGTTGTCTCGTACAGGTGCCGTTTGCCGGCCGGTGTGGCCGAGAGGTTCTAGGCGCTACAGTTTGGAACCGAGCGATCGCTACGATCGCAGGTTGGAATCCTGCGTCGGGCATGGATGTGTGTGATGTCCTTAGGTTAGTTAGGTTTAAGGAGTTCTGAGTTCTACTGGACTGATGACCTCAGAAGTTAAGTCCCATAGTGCTCAGAGCCATTTTGAACAGGTGCCGTTTGTAAGTTTCTGGGATGAAGTTCAATGCCTGTTGCACTTGGTCACTCACCGGAGGGGCGGTAAATGCTGGTGGTGGATGACGCTGGAATTCCCGTCCTACGATGTCCCACACGTGCTCCATGGGTCTTGAGGCCAAGCTAGTCAAGGCAACGTCTATACGCTGTAGAGCATGTTGGGTTACAACAGCGGTAACAGGTGAGCGTTATCATGTTAGAAAACACTCCCTGGAATGTCGTCCACGAACGGCAGCACAGCGGGTCGAATGACAAGAGTGACGAACATATTTGCAACGTAATGTCCGTGGGCTTGTAGAAATCCTTGGGTAACAGAAGAAATATTGAATTTAATTGATGAAAGGAGAAAATATAAAAATGCAGTAAATGAAGTAGCCAAAAGTCTAAAAAATGAGATCGACAGGAAGAGCAAAATGGCTATCAGGGGTGTGTAGAGGACAAATGTAAGGATGTAGAGGCTTATCTCACTAGGGATAAGATAAATACTGCCTACAGGAAAATTAAAGAGACCTTTGGAGAAAAGAGAACAACTTGTATGAATATCAAGAGCTCAGATGGAAACCCAGTTCTAAGCAAAGAAGAGAAAGCAGAAAGGTGGAAGGAGTATATAGAGTGTCTGTACAAGGGTGATATTCTTGAGGACAGTATTATGGAAATGGAAGACGATGTAGATGAAGATGAAATGGAAGATACGACACTGCGTGAAGAGTTTGATAGAGCACTGGAAGACGTAAGCAGAAACAAGGCCCCGAGAGTAGACAACGTTCCATTCGAACTACTGACAGCTTTGGGAGAGTCAGTCTTGACAAAACTCTACCATCTGGTGAGCAAGATGTATGAGACAGGCGAAATACCGTCAGACTTCAAGAAGAATATAATAATTTCAATCCCAAAGAAAGCAGGTGCTGACAGATGTAAAAATTACCGAACTATCAGTTTAATAAGTCACGGCTGCAAAATACTAACGCGAATTCTTTACAGACGAATGGAAAAACTGGTAGAAGCCGACGTCGGGGAAGATCAGTTTGGATTCCGTAGAAATATTGGAACACGTGAGGCAATACTGACTCTACGACTTATCTTAGAAGCTAGATTAAGGAAAGGCAAATCTACATTTCTAGCTTAGAGAAAGCTTTTGACAATGTTGCGTGGAATACTCTCTTTCAAATACTGAAGGTGGAAGGGGTAAAATACAGCGAGCGAAAGGCTATTTACAATTTGTGCAGAAACCAGATGGCAGTTATAAGAGTCGAGGGGTACGAAAGGGAAGCAGTGGTTGGGAAGGGAGTAAGACAGGGTTGTAGCCTATCCCCGATGTTATTCAGTCTGTATATTGAGCAAGCAGTGAAGGAAACAAAAGAAAAATTCGAAGTAGGTATCAAAATCCATGGAGAAGAAATAAAAACTTTAAGGTTCGCCGATGACACTGTAATTCTGTCAGAGACAGCAAAGGACTTGGAAGAGCAGTTGAACGGAATGGATAGTGTCTTTAAAGGAGATTATAAGATGAACATTAACAAAAACAAATCGAGGATAATGGAATGTAGTCGAATTAATTCGGGTGACGCTGAGGGAATTAGATTAGGAAATGAAACACTTAAAGTAGCAAAGGAGTTTTGGTATTTGGGGGGCAAAATAACTGATGATGGTCGAAGTAGAGAGGATATAAAATGTAGACTGGCAATGGCAAGGAAAGCGTTTCTGAAGAAGAGTAATTTGTTAACATCGATTATAGATTTAAGTATCAGGAAGTCGTTTCTGAAAGTATTTGTATGGAGTGTAGCCATGTATGGAAGTAAAACATGGACGATAAATAGTTTGGACAAGAAGAGAATAGAAGCTTTCGAAATGTGGTGCTACAGAAGAATGCTGAAGATTAGATGGGTAGATCACATAACTAATGAGGAGGTATTGAATAGGATTGGGGAGAAGAAAAGTTTGTGGCACAACTTGACTAGAAGAAGGGATCGATTGGTCGGATATGTTCTGCGGCCTCAAGTGATCACCAATTTAGTATTGGAGGGCAGTTGGAGGCTAAAAATCGTAGAGGGAGACCAAGGGATGAGTACACTAGACAGATTCAGAAGGATGTAGGTTGCAGTAGGTACTGGGAGATGAGGAAGTTTGCACAGGATAGAGTAGCATGGAGAGCTGCGTCAAACCATTCTCAGGTTGAAGACCACAACAACAGCAACATGTCCGTGCGACAGCCCCAGAGTGCTTCTGCTGTCGTAGGAAATAGCACTCTAGATCATAACTCCAGGTGTAGTTCCAGCGTGTCTAGGTCCAAAGCACGTTGTTTGCAGGCACTCACCTGGCTTCTTTCGAACCAACAAACAGTCATTACTGGCAATTAGGCTGAACCGGCTTGCATCAGGAAACACGTGAGATTCCACTCTGCCATCCAACGAGCTCTCACTTGACATCGGTGGACCCGCAAACGGTGGTGGTTTGGGTCAGGTCGTCTGGCTCCGAACTGTCCTTGAAGTAACCGATTTATAGCAGTTTATTGTGTCACTGTGGTGTCAACTGCTGCTCGAATGGTTGCAGTACGATGCACCACAGCCATACGCCAAATACGATAGTCTTGCCTCTCGGTAGTGTCACGTTCATGTCCGGAGCCCGGTTTTCTTGCGACTGCACCTTCCCATGTTGGTCACCGCTGTCAACAATGATGTACAGTGGCTTGAATCCTGCCAAGTCGTTCTACAGTACCGCGGAAGGAACATCCAGCCTCTCGTAGCGCTATTAAGCGACCTCCTTCGAAGAGAACTGCTCATAATGGCGTCTTTATCGTCCTAGAGACGTTGTTGACTGAAGTCAGCTGACTACGTCCAACCTCAAAGGTAAATAACGCTCACGACGATAACAGTGCGTATTTAAAGTAATCCTGATTTGCATCCTTGTTGCGGCGACACTAGCGCCACTCGTACGATAATTGCTATTGATAGACGTCGTATTAGGACTTTTTCCGTCAGTGAGCAACATGTTTTGTAACTTCAGAATACGTTTTGAGCAGCCATTCTTAAGTGATGTAGAACATTCCTTCCTGTACTGCACTAAGGGTGGTCCAGTGACGATCCAATAACTGTTCGGACTTGAAAGGGAGTAATTTTGATTGGCCCAGCTTCTTCTTCCAGTCACCTTCCTCTTTCATACCTCCTTCTCCTGTCGACTACACGCTTGACGTGATAACATTTCCCCGTGCATACTCGACGCTATTTGGAACGCCATCGCTGCTGGCGTCTCTCCTTCTCCTTTCCCCCACCTCCCCCATTCACCATCCCCTCTGAGAGGGAACTTTTTAATTCCCGGGATAGGCGACCATCGGCGAAGCCAGCCTGTTGCTCGTTTAAAAATAGCCGGTGAGCTGCGAACCAGAGCGGGGGGGGGGGGGGGGGGGGAGTGGCATCGAGAGGAGGTGGAGGACGCCTCTTAGAAATGCGCTAACGAAGCAACTCCTTTGGTGGGGTTAACGGAGCGGGCGAATTTAACTAAGAGGCCGGAGACGCCGCCGGGATTTTCCGGCAGTGGAGACGGAGTGCGAACGCGGCAGCATCGACACGGCTCCAAAATCTATGACGTCACCAGCGCCCGATGCAGCAGTTCGGGACGTTGACGGTGGAGATAGGGAAGAAAGGGAAGACAGTTTTCTGCATCTACATCAACAAACACCTGTATCGGCAGACCGCTGTGAAGTGCCTGACTGAGGGTACTTTCTCGCATCTAGAACTACATCTACAAAACTCAGCATCTGCAAACTGCTGATGAGTGCGGCTTAAAACAATAAAAGCAAGTCTTCTGGTCCAGTCTCTCTACCAATTAGGTTCCATTCAGAGTATGCTGATGAATTGGCTCCGTCCTTATCATAGACAACGGTTCGCTCGACGAAAGATCTGAACCCAAAGACTGGAAAGTTGCACAGGTCACAGCAATATTCAAGAAAGGTAGTAGGAGTTGTTGTTGTGGTCTTCAGTCCTGAGACTGGTTTGATGCAGCTCTCCATGCTACTCTATCCTGTGCAAGCTTCTTCATCTCCCAGTACCTACTGCAACCTACATCCTTCTGAATCTGCTTAGTGTATTGATCTCTTGGCCTCCCTCTACGATTTTTACCCTCCACGCTGCCCTCAAATGCTAAATTTGTGATCCCTAGATGCCTCAAAAAATGTCCTACCAACCGATCCCTTCTTCTAGTCAAGTTGTGCCACAAACTTCTCTTCTCCCCAATCCTATTCAATACCTCCTCATTAGTTACGTGATCTACCCACCTTATCTTCAGCATTCTTCTGTAGCACCACATTTCGAAAGCTTCTATTCTCTTCTTGTCCAAACTGGTTATCGTCCATGTTTCACTTCCATACCTGGCTACACTCCATACAAATACTTTCAGAAACGACTTCCTGACACTTAAATCTATACTCGATGTTAACAAATTTCTCTTCTTCAGAAACGATTTCCTTGCCATTGCCTGTCTACATTTTATATCCTCTCTACTTCGACCATCATCAGTTATTTTACTCCCTAAATAGCAAAACTCATTTCCTAATCTAATCCCCTCAGCATCACCCGATTTAATTTGACTTCATTCCATCATCCTCGTTTTGCTTTTGTTGATGTTCATCTTATATCCTCCTTTCAAGACACTGTCCATTCCGTTCAACTGCTCTTCCAAGTCCTTTGCTGTCTCTGACAGAATTACAATGTCATCGGCGAACCTCAAAGTTTTTACTTCTTCTCCATGAATTTTAATACCTACTCCGAATTTTTCTTTTGTTTCCTTCACTGCTTGCTCAGTATACAGATTGAATAACATCGGGGAGAGGCTACAACCCTGTCTCACTCCTTTCCCAACCACTGCTTCCCTTTCATGCCCCTTGACTCTTATAACTGCCATCTGGTTTCTGTACAAATTGTAAATAGCCTTTCGCTCTCTGTATTTTACCCCTGCCACCTTCAGAATTTGAAATAGAATATTCCAGTTAACGTTGTCAAAAGCTTTCTCTAAGTCTACAAATGCTAGAAACGTAGGTTTGCCTTTTCTTAATCTTTCTTCTAAGATAAGTAGTAAGGTTAGTATTGCCTCACGTGTTCCAACATTTCTACGAAATCCAAACTGATCTTCCCCGAGGTCCGCTTCTACAAGTTTTCCCATTCGTCTGTAAAGAATTCGCGTTAGTATTTTGCAGCTGTGACTTATTAAACTGATAGTTCGGTAATTTTCACATCTGTCAACACCTGCTTTCTTTGATATTGGAATTATTATATTCATCTTGAAGGAGTAATCCACTTAATTACAGACCCATATCATTCACTTCGATATGCAGTAGGATTCTGCAACATATGAATTACCTCGAAGGAAACGGTCTTTTGACACACAGTGAACACGAATTTAGAAAACATCGTTCTTGTGAAACACAACTAGTTCTTTATTTGCATGAACTATTGAGTGTTGTTGACAAGGGATTTCACATCGATTCCGTATTTCTCTATTTCCAGAAGGTTTCTGGCACTGTACCACACAAGCCGCTTGTAGTGAAAAATGGCTCTAAGCACTATGGGACTTAACATCTGAGGTCATCAGTCCCAAAGACTTAGAACTACTTAAATCTAACTAACCTAAGAACGTCACACACGTCCATGCCCGAGGGAGGTTCAAAATGGTTCAAATGGCTCTGAGCACTATGTGACTTAACTTCTGAGGTCATCGGTCGCCTATAACTTAGAACTAATTAAACCTAACGAACCTAAGGACATCACACACATCCATGCCCGAGGCAGGATTCGAACCTGCGACCGTAGCGGTCGCTCGGTTCCAGACTGTAACCCCTAGAACCGCATGGCCACGTGGGCCGGCCCCCAGGGAAGATTCGAACCTGCGACCGTAGCAACAGCACTGTTCCGGACTGAAGCGCCTAGAACCGCCCGGCCACAGCGGCCGGCACTGGTACTGAAATTGCGTGCTTATGGAATATCATGTCAGTTATGTGGCTGGATTCGTGACTTCCTGTGAGAGAGGTCGCAGTTCGTAGTAAATGACGGAAGGTCATCGAGTCAAACACAAGCGGTTTCTAGCGCTCCACAAGGTTGTGTTACAGGTCCTTTGCTGTTCCTTATCTATATGAACGATTTGGGATACAAGCTGAGAGGCCGTCTTAGGTTGTTTGCAGACGACGCTGTCGTTTATCGACTAATAAATTCAAGAGAGAATCAAAACAAATTGCAAAACGATTTAGAAAACATGCCAGAACGGTGCGAAAATTGGTAGTTGACCCTAAATAAGGAAATGTGTGAGGTCATCCACATGAGTGCTAAAAGGAATTCGTTAAACTTCGCTTACATGATAAATCAGTCAAAACTAAAGGCCGTAAATTTAACTAAATACCTAGGAACTACAATTACGAACAACTTCAAATGGAAGGAACACATAGTAAATGTCGTGGGGAAGGCTAACCACAGACTGCGTTTTATTGGCAGGACACTTAGATAATACAACATACGTACTAAGGAGACTGCCTACACTAAACTTGTCCGTCCTCTTTTAGAATATTGCGGCACGGTGTGGGGTCCTTACCAGATAGGGCTGACGGAGTACATCGCAAAAGTTCAGAGAAGGGCAGCACGTTTTGTAAAATGACGAAGAGTGGGAGAGAGTGTCACTTAAATGATACAGGATTTGGACTGGACATCATTAAAAGAAAGACGTTTTTCGTTGCGACAGAATCTTCTCACGAAATTCCAATCACCAACTTTCTTCTCCGAATGCGAAAATATTTTGTTGACACCGACCTACATAGGTAGAAACGATCACCACAATAAAATAAGGGAAATCAGAACTCATACGGAAAGATACAGGTGTTCGTCCTTTCCGCGCGTTATACGAGATTGGAATGATAGAAAATTGTGATTGTGGATCGGTTAACCCTCTTCCAAGCACTTTAATGTGTTTAGCAGAGTATCCATATAGATGTAGTTCATGGTAGAGGACCCTTTTCAACGTTCCACACTTTAGAGTTTCTTCCTATTCCACTCGTTTATGGAGCGCTATAATTAATTTAATCTCGTCTTCGTGGTCCCTATGAGAGCGATAGGTAGAGCCTGTAGTATTTTCCGTGATTCCTTACTTAGCACTGGTTCGTAAGTACGCTTTCTCGGGTAGCCGATCAGGATTTTTTTCCATTTTCCGTGATTATTCGTGCTCCTCTTCTTGTATGTGTTCAATATCCCACTTCTATTTCGTAGGGGACCCACGTATCTGACCAATATCCCAGCATTGTTCACACATATGTTTTGTAAACAATATTTCTTGCAGGCTAGATTTTCCCGGTACAAGTAAATCTTCTGACTGGACCTATCTGATCATTCCCTTTCATATGTTCACAAACTGTTCCACGCTGACTTTTGTATGACTCGACTGATTCCTACTGTCACACAGTGGTATTGTAGTGACTTTATATTACTTTTCTGCCTTTTATGAAGCGCACAATTTTATGAGCTTTGAAATCTCAACAAGATCTGACTAGATAGTTGTAAATTTTTTGCAGCTTTCCATCCAAGAAAACATGCTGTGTCCTTTCACTGGTAATTATAAGATTCCTTCGTTTCGTGCATTCCAGAGCGTCGTGTGACAAAATCGTGAGCTGGGATTTTCGATATTTTCCGAATCAATTCTCCTTACCCTGGTGGCGGTCTTTTTCTACATAAGATTTTTCTAACGAACTATTCATCATCAACAGACGTACGAATGGAGAGCACTGAGAACCACGTGAGGCCCAAATACTGCAGAACAACTTGAATAAATCTTTTTCCCCTCTGGATCCTTTAATTCCTGGAGCAATTTAAAGATCATATGTTGGGATTTTCCGGGTGTTCCGTTGCAAACACCACTGTGTGGACAAGTAAAGAAGTGAGAACTTGGATCTAAGCTGTTCAGATATAGTTCGTTCGCTAGCAGTGTGCTTTAATACCATGTGACGCTAAGATACAATGCTAGGTCACCTACATCTGGGAAGAAAATATCCATTGAAATTACAAATCTAAATTAATGGATACGATCGATGTCATTGTCGACAGGACCATGTCAGAGAGGAGTATTGTTATTCTGTGAAATAAACTAACATTACCACAGCAAATTACCACTGGCAATATCAGGATTAAGATAATGCGATTGGTAATGTAACTGAACAACATGTATTTAAAATATCATTTAAACCATCAATATTTCATGGTAGAAGTATTGCAAGATCTTGATACAGACAAATACGAGGGCTGTTCGGAAACTAAAGTACGATAGGTTACGAAATGAAAATCACAGCGGAGAAGCGAAAATGTTTTATTTGCAACAGTTCTCCACACCTTCCAACTACTTCTCTACATAGCCGCCCCTCCGACTGAGACATTTGTCGTAGTGTTGTAACAACCTTCCAAAGCCCTCGTTATAAGAGGAAGGCGCCTGTGCTTTTCGCCAATTCTCTACAATGGTTCTCAGTTCGTTGTCTGCACCAAAACACGGTCTTCATTTCCAGCGGTTCATGTGAACAGAGATAGAACTAAGGGAGAGGCAAACGCGTGCTGTATTGTGGGTGATCAGACACTTCCCATCTTAAACGCTGGATGGGTATCTTCATTGCCCCTGCAGAGTGCGGCCGATAATTTGCATGAGGAAGGAAATGCCTGATAGTTAGGTTGTGTGGGCTGCCTGAAATCAGGGTAAATCTCTCATAGGCACAATACTTCATGGAAGACACTATTTTCTATGCAATTTGGCGTGCTCAGTGTGATCTCGGAACTGAAAAGAGCGAAGTGACACGATCTATGGGGATACTAAAGAGCCGGCCAGTGTGGCCGAGCGGCTCTAGGTGCTTCAGTCTGGAACCGCGTGACCGCTACGGTCGCAGGTTCGAATCCTGCCTCAGGCATGGATGTGTGTGATGTCCTTAGGTTACTTAGGTTTGAGTAGTTCTAAGTTATAGGGGACTGATGACATCAGGTGTCAAGTCCCATAGGGCTCAGAGCCATTTGAACCATTTTAATACTAAAGACACTGCTCAACACGTCTGAGGAAATCATCATCGGATTTTCACTGTCGTTTCCGTTTCGCGACCTCTCGGAACTTACTTCCTGAATAGCCTTCATAATTAAGTAAATTATGATGTACCAGAAGCAAATGTGATAAGAGCGTTGTTCTTTACAATATATATTAATGGTCTTCCACCTAGCGTCAGATGCTCCATGAGGCTACTGCGAGATGATACTGTTTTGTTTACAGGAAAGCAGGGACGCCGTAAAACTGTACCAAATGCAGATAGACAAGTGGAGCACTAACGTTTTGTTCAGGAACTAGTAGCTGACCTTCCATTTATATAAAGGTAATGTACTATGCATAAATATGTGAAGAGATCCACAACCTATTGACTGTGTAATTGGTGAAAAATGATTGAAAACAGCAACAATCTTAACGTACATACGACTAATCCTTCGGAGCCACATGAAGTGGAACGACCACATGCAATTAATTCGGGAAAAAGCTGTTCACAGAATGTGATTCGTTTAAGAGATTACTAAGGAAATGTAATTCATCCAGGAAAGAGGTGGCTTACAAAACATGCCTACGACCGATACCTTAGATACAGCTCGTCAACCTCGGATCTTTACCTGTCTGGATTAGTAAAAGAGGTAGAAACGGTCCAACTGACAACAGCGCGTTTCATTTCAAGCAGATGCTCAAAAAACTCCCGTGGCAGGCGCTACAAGAGAGGCGATGTGCTTCTCGAAAGCGGTTTATTGCTAAAACTGTGATAACGTCCGTTCGAAGAAGAGTTTGGTAACGTATTACCTCTTTCCATATATGTTTCGCGAATTAGCGACAACGAGAAAAATTATATATATTAGGGAACATATTTCAGCTTGTGTCGTCGTAACTGCCGTCTGCTTCACGTCTGCTGTGCAGCGAGCTACCTTGAGAGTGTTAACTGTATTATTCTTACTTGTCACTTCTTATTCCGTGTGTTTTTGCTTTTAGGAAGCTTTAATTGTCGAGTGCTAGTAATAGTGTTCCATAGATTTCGTGTTTGTTTTGAATACAGTCAAAAAGAGTTCCTTTAGTCACCCATAGTGCCAGTAGCGCTAGTGTTTGTTTTCAATGTAGTCCAGAGACAGGTAGTGCTATTTTCATTGATTTCTACAAGAAGTGGCTAGCAACCACAGTTTAGTCAACAATCAGCCGCCTTTAGTGAATTAGCAGTCTAGTTAAAAGTTGATTAACTCTCTACTGTAAATTGATTTCTTAGGATGGATTGGATGTGTGACTGCTGTGTACGGATGCAGGAGGTGCTGGCCACTGTTCGCGAACAGCTGAACGTGTTGATGGCCGCGGTCAGCCGTCTTCAGGCTGCTGCCTCGGAGTGTAGCGGCAATGGGGAGTCTGGTGCATCGCATGGTACACCCCAGGTGTTACATGCGTCACCCACTGTCCCTGCTGTCGAGACATCTTCGCGGGTACCGGGCGCGGTTGGGCCACCCTCTCAAGGGGAGTGGCGGGTTCAGCGGCGTTCGCGGCGCACGAGGCGGAGGGTAAATGTGGAGGCTGGCCGTGTGGCATCGCCCGCTCTGCCTGTGAGTGGACATGTGGCCGCTCCTTCAGCAAGGTCCGAGCAGGCACACGGGGGGAGGGGTTTATTAGTTATTGGGAGCTCCAACGTTATGCGGGTGATGGAGCCCCTTACGGAAATAGCGGAAAGGTCGGCGAAGAAGGCCAGTGTTCACTCTGTCTGCTTGCCGGAGGGTCTCATCCGAGATGTGGAGGAGGCCCTTCCGGCGGCGATAGAGAGCACTGGGTGCACCCGACTGCAAATTGTTGCTCATCTCGGCACCAATGACTCCTGCCGTCTGGGCTCAAAGGTCATCCTCAGTTCGTACAGGCGGTTGGCGGAATTGGTGAAGGCGGAAAGCCTCGCTCGCGGGGTGGAATCAGAGCTAACTATTTATAGTATCGTTCCCAGAACCGATCGCGGTCCTCTGGTTTGGAGCCGAGTGGAAGGCTAAAACCAGAGGCTCAGACGATTCTGCGGAGATCTGGGGTGCAAATTTCTCGACCTTCGCTATCGGGTGGAGAAATGTAGGGTCCCCCTCCCCTGAATAGGTCAGTCGTGCACTACACGCCGGAAGCGGCTACAAGGGTAGCGGAGTACGTGTGCAGTGCACATGGGGGTTTTTTAGTTTAGAGAATTCCCTCCCTAGGCCCGACAAGACGCCTCCTGAGACGCGGCAAGGTAGGAGTAGGCAAAATGCAACAGGGAATAACAATATTAAGGTGCTAATAGTAAACTGCAGGAGCGTCTATAGAAAAGTCCCAGATCTGCTCTCATTAATAAACTGTCACAACGCCCATATAGTACTAGGGACAGAAAGTTGGCTGAAACCAGACGTAAACAGTAATGAAATCCTAAACTCAGATTGGAATGTATACCGCAGAGACAGCCTGGACAGTGAAGGGGGAGGCGTGTTTATAGCGATAAGAAGTCCAATAGTATCGAAGGAAATTGACGGAGATCCGAAATGTGAAATAATTTGGGTGAAGGTCACGGTTAAAGCAGGCTCAGACATGGTAATTGGATGTCTCTATAGGCCCCCTGGCTCAGCAGCTGTTGTGGCTTAGCACCTGTGGAGATTTTAATTTGCCGGATATAGACTGGGAGACTCAAACAATCATAACGTGTGGCAGGGACAAAGAATCCAGTGAAATTTTTTTAAGTGCTTTATCTGAAAACTACCTTGAGCAGTTAAACAGAGAACCGACTCGTGGCGATAACATATTAGACCTTCTGGTGACAAACAGACCCGAACTATTTGAAACAGTTAACGCAGAACAGGGAATCAGCGATCATAAAGCGGTTACTGCATCGATGATTTCAGCCGTAAATAGAAATATTAAAGAAGGTAGCAGGGTTATTCTGTTTAGCAAAAGTGACAAAAAGCAGATTACAGAGTACCTGACGGCTCAACACAAAAGTTTTGTCTCAAGTACAGATAGTGTGGGGATCAGCGGACAAAGTTCAAAACCATCGTACAATATGCGTTAGATGAGTATGTGCCAAGCAAGATCGTAAGAGATGGAAAAGAGCCACCGTAGTACAACAACCGATTTAGAAAACTGCTGCGGAAGCAAAGGGAACTTCACAGCAAACATAAACGTAGCCAAAGCCTTGCAGACAAACAAAAATTACGCGATGCGAAATGTAGTGTGAGGAGGGCTATGCGAGAGGCGTTCAATGAATTCGAAAGTAAAGTTCTATGTACTGACTTGGCAGAAAATCCTAAGAAATTTTGGTCTTATGTCAAAGCGGTAGGTGGATCAAAACAAAATGTCCAGACACTCTGTGACCAAAATGGTACTGAAACAGAGGATGACAGGCTAAAGGCCGAAATACTAAATGTCTTTTTCCAAAGCTGTTTCACAGAGGAAGACTGCACTGTAGTTCCTTCTCTAGATTGTCGCACAGATGACAAAATAGTAGATATCGAAATAGAGGGATAGAAAACCATTAAAATCGCTCAAAAGAGGAAAGGCCGCTGGACCTGATGGGATACCAGTTCGATTTTACACAGAGTACGCGAAGGAACTTGCCCCCCTTCTTGCAGCGGTGTACCGTAGGTCTCTAGAAGGGCGTAGCGTTCCAAAGGATTGGAAAAGGGCACAGGTCATCCCCGTTTTCAAGAAGGGACGTCGAACAGAGGTGCAGAACTATAGACCTATATCTCTAACGTCGATCAGTTGTAGAATTTTGGAACACATATTATGTTCGAGTATAATGACTTTTCTGGAGACTAGAAATCTACTCTGTAGGAATCAGCATGGGTTTCGACAAAGACGGTCGTGTGAAACCCAGCTCGCGCTATTCGTCCACGAGACTCAGAGGGCCAAAGACACAGATTCCCAGGTAGATGCCGTGTTTCTTGACTTCCGCAAGGCGTTCGATACAGTTCCCCACAGTCATTTAATGAACAAAGTAAGGGCATATCGACTATCAGACCAATTGTGTGATTGGATTGAAGAGTTACTAGATAACAGAACGCAGCATGTCATTCTCAATGGAGAGAAGTCTCCCGAAGTAAGAGTGATTTCAGGTGTGCCGCAGGGGAGTGTCATAGGACCGTTTCTATTCACAATATACATAAATGACCTTGTGGATGACATCGGAAGTTCACTGAGGCTTTTTGCAGATGATGCTGTGGTGTATCGAGAGGCTGTAACAATGGAAAATTGTACTGAAATGCAGGAGGATCTGCAGCGAATTGACGCTTGGTGCAGGGAATGGCAATTCAATCTCAATGTAGAGAAGTGTAAAGTGCTGCGAACACATAGAGAGATAACGAAATGCAATCCGAAAACTAAGGAAGTACTAGATACTCTTGCACAGTACGCGTGTTCGCCCACTGCTTGAATACTGCTCAGCAGTGTGGGATCCGTACCAGATAGGGTTGATAGAAGAGATAGAGAAGATCCAACGGAGAGCAGTGCGCTTCGTTACAGGATCATTTAGTAATCGCGAAAGTGTTACGGAGATGATAGATAAACTCCAGTGGAAGACTCTGCAGGAGAGACGCTCAGTAGCTCGGTACCGGCTTTTGTTAAAGTTTCGAGAACATACCTACACCGAAGAGTCAAGCAGAATATTGCTCCCTCCTACGTATATCTCGCGAAGAGACCATGATAAAATCAGAGAGATTAGAGCCCACACAGAATCATACCGACAATCCTTCTTTCCACGAACAATACGAGACTGGAATAGAAGGGAGAACCGATAGAGGTACTCAGGGTACCCTCCGCCACACAGCGTCAGGTGGATTGCGGAGTATGGATGTAGATATAGATGTAGAACCTGCACCGCAACAAATCGAAATCACAGTCATATGGAGTATTAAACAAGATTTGTAATTACTACCACGTGATTACTCTGCTATTCACAATAAAGTGCCTGACAGACCGTTCAATGAACCACCCTCAAACTGTCTCTCTACCGTTTCACTCTCCAAAGGCGCGCAGGAAAAACGAGAACTTAAATTTTTCTGCGCGTGCCCCGATTTCTCTTATTTATTGTGATGATCGTTTCTTCCTATGAAGGTGCTGGTCAACGTTTGTTTTCGAAATCAGAGGAGAAAACTGGTGATTAAAATTTCGTGAGAAGATCCCGTTGCAACGAAAAACACCTTTGTTTCAATGATTGCCACTCCAATTCACGTATCATGTCTGTGGCACTATCTCCCCTATTTCGCAATAATACAAAACGAGCTGTCCTTCTTTCAACGTTTCCGATGTCATCTGGCAGTCCCACCTGATGTGGATCCCACAGTGCACAGCAATACTCCTGGTTAGGGCGGACAAGCGTGGTGTAAGCAGTCACTTTAGTAGATCTCTGGCACCTTTTAAGTGTTCCGCCAATGAATCATAGTCTTGGGGTTGCTCAACCCACCACATTATCTTTGCGATCGTTTCAGTTTAGATTATTTGTAAATAATCTCAAAGTATTTAATTTACAGCCTTCAGATTTGTGTACTTATGGTGTAATCGAAATATAGCAGATTTCCGTTAGCACTCATGTGAACAACTTCACACTTATCTTTATACAGGGTCAACTGCCACTTTTCGCATCATACAGATATCTTATCTAAATCATTTTGCAATTCGTTTTGTTACATATTCACTTACGATTGCTTGCTATACGTGATGTTCAATAAATCACTCTCACATGGCTTAGGTCAAAACTACCGAACCTATTCGCACGCTTGTGCTTTTTACCTCACGCCTTTGCTTCCCGATGGAGCATCACCTGCTACCAACAAGCGTAACTTTTTACTGCTACTAAGGACGTATGGTAGATTCGAGATAAATCTTATTTCCACGAAAATAAAATACTGTAAAACAAAACACATAACAAAAAAATTTAAAAATTGGTAACCTAAGCTACACGCACCAGAGAGGGGTGTGTTTCTGGTATTCCACTTCTGAAAATCATACTTGTAGCTATGAGAAGCGAAACAGATTTAGTCAAACTGTGAGAAAGGCTGCGCCCACACATTAATAGACAACAGGCACAAACTAGCTGTCTTATGAAAAGAAACTAACTGATATTGCTACAGGCAAAGTGAAAGCTACAACTGATCCTATTGTCCTCTAAAAGAACAAAACGGTCACATCACTTAATCGGAAACCACAACTGAACCGTAAACAAACCGAAGAGTAAATGATTAATTTATGGATGAAACTAATGGTGGAAAAGAAATTGACAATATCAGTAAAAAATCCATCGTACGAATCGTAACAGGATCTGCTTTACATGATGGCATGACAAAAAGCTCAGGTTTGTTATTGACTCAGTACTGCCAATAGTCTATACAACTGTGTAGAGACAAGGCATTGTTTAACGCAGTCAACGAAAATCTAGAAAAGTTATTCAGGACATCAGATTTTTACACCATGGTCTTTATGTAATCGGAACTTCGTATTGTAAGTATTGTTTCTTTACTTGTAGGGTCAATACATTCATGCCACGTTTTGTTCCATTTCAGGAATAAATGCAGAGTTAGGTTCAAATGGCTCGGAGCACTATGGGCCTTAACTTCTGAGGCCATCAGTCCCAAAAGTTAGGTGCGACACTCTTTATAAGTGGGAAACCTTGTTAGCAAAAATCTCGAATAATCGTTGACCAGTTTACTTCCTACTTTTACACTATTCTCTAACAAACATTCAGACAGGCACAGGCTACATATATTACATGTTTTAATACACACACACACACACACACACACACACACACAAAGGGTAAATACTTTTAGCTAAAATCATGAAACATTCTTGACCACTTTATTTCAAATTCGTTCACGATACTCTAAAAAGCATTCAGATGGACACAGGATGTATACTTTTTAAACAGCAATGAACTGGTCTTCTGTTTAAACAGGCTAAATAAGGAAAAGAGATAAGGAAAGGACAGAACACACTTTATTGTCTATAATAAATCATACAATCACCGTTGATCTTTATTTTACAATTGCCATTGCCGACTTTCGCCCATATAAAGAAGTACTCATCAGCATTTAACTTCTTCTTCCTCCTCGTGGTCAAAACAAATGGCATGCTTGGAACAAGAGTACCATAAGGCTGTTTAGCCAAGATTCCTGTAGTCTCAGCTATACTCCATGTCTTCGAAGCCAAAATGTTAGCATCTGGAAATTCTTCAAGGCCACCATAATCTGCGTGACTGCCCCATACAACAGCAGCAAGTGTCAACCAGGTACTACCTCCAAACACTGCTTGTACATCACAGGTAAAGTTAAGATGGAGTCCACGAAAAACATTTGGACCTCCAATCAATTGCTGTTTATTAAACTGCCCAGCCAAGTCAATATCAATCGCCTTCAAACTGCGATACATAGGTACACTGCGCCGCCAGCGACGACGGTAACCACGTCGCAGAGGCATTGCTGTGGCACGTTAACTTGGACGAGGCTGCCGGGCAACACGGGCCCTAGTATCACTAGGCCCGTGTTGCAGAAAAATTAGTTTCCGGTCGCGCCAGTCGGGACCGATAACGGGCGCTGGCGCTGTGCGAGCGCGTGGCGACCGGAAGTTGTGATTGTGATAAGCGATACTGGGGTCGAGCTGCCTTTTTCCAGGTCGACAAATCCTATGAAAGTGTCTTGAGTTTTCTTTAGCCTTGCTTCCATTATTAGCCGTAACGTCAGAATTGCCTCTCTCGTCCCTTTGCTTTTCCTAAAGCCAAACTGATCGTCACCTAACGCATTCTCAATTCCCTTTTCCATTCTTCTGTATATTATTCTTGTAAGCAGCTTCGATGCATGAGCTGTTAAGCTGATTGTATGATAATTCTCGCACTTGTCAGCTCTTGCCGTCTTCGGAATTGTGTGTATGATGCTTTTCCGAAAGTCAGATGGTATATCGCCAGACTCCTATATTCTACACACCAACGTGAATAGTCGTTTTGTTGCCACTTCCCCCTATGATTTTAGAAGTTCTGATGGAATGTTGTCTATCCATTATGCCTTATTTGACCGTAAGTCCTCCAAAGCTCTTTTAAATTCCGATTCTAATACTGGATCCCCTATCTCTTCTAAACCGACTCCTGCTTCTTCTTCCATCACATCAGACAAATCTTCACCCTCATAGAGACTTTCAATGTATTCTTTCTGTGGTGTCACAGCCAGACACCACTCGTGCTAGGTGGTAGCTTAAATCGGCCGCGGTCCTGTAGTACATGTCGGACCCGCGTGTCGCCACTGTGTGATCGCAAACCTAGCGCCACCACAAGGCAGGTCTCGAGAGACTGACTCGAACACAGCCCCAGTTGTACGGACGACAGAGGTAGCGACTAGACGTACGAAGCCTTTCTCTCTCATTAGCCGAGAGACAGAATAGCCTTCAGCTAAGTTAATGGCTACGAACTAGCAAGGCGCCATTAGCCTTACAGTGATTGTAATTAGAGTCTCACTTGTGTTCACCATAGAGATGTACAAGAAGACATTAAAGATAAGTATATGAGAAGCTCCGTTCTTTTCTTCATAGCATTAATTACGTATCCTGTTCCAGTACTTCACGCCCGTCTGCGTTAGTCTCGCGTGCCCTTTAAGCCACCTCTATCTACAAGGTGTTGGCCCAGCTGCCGACACATCACTTTCCACCTATCTGCTCTCTCCTCTGCATTTAACAGTGGAACACCCGTTGCACTCTTAATGTTACCACCGTCGCTTTTAGTGTCATCAAAGGATGTTTTGACTTTCCTGTATGCTGAGTCTGTCCTTCAGACAGTCATATCTTTTTCGATGTCTTCACATTCGTCCTGCAGCCATTTCGTCTTAGCTTCCCTGCACTTCCTATTTATTTCATTCCTCATCGACTTGTATTTCTGTATTCCTGATTTTCCCGGAACATGTTTGTACTTCCTCCTTTCATCAATCAGCTGAAGTATTTCTTCTGTTACCCATGGTTTCTTCGCAGCTACCTTCTTTGTACCTATGTTTTCCTTCCCAACTTCTGTGATGGCCCTTTTTAGAGATGTCCATTCCTCTTCAACTGTACTGCCTACTGCGCTATTCCTTATTGCTGTATTTATAGCGTTAGAGAACTTCAAACGTAGCTCGTCATTCCTTAGTACTTCCGTATCCCACTTCTTTGCGTATTGATTCTTCCTGACTAATGTCTTGAACTTCAGCCTACTCTTCATCACTACTATATTGTGATCTGAGTCTATATCTGCTCCTGGGTACGCCTTACAATCCAGTATCTGATTTCGGAATCTCTGTCTGACCATGATGTAATCTAATTGAAATCTTCCCGTATCTCCCGGCCTTTTCCAAGTATACCTCCTCCTCTTGTGATTCTTGAACAGGGTATTCGCTATTACTAGCTGAAACTTGTTACATAACTCAATTAGTTTTTCTCCTCTTTCATTCCTTGTCCCAAGCCCATATTCTCCTGTAACCTTTTCTTCTACTCCTTCCCCTACAACTGCATTCCAGTCGCCCATGACTATTAGATTTTCGTCCCCCTTTACATACTGCATTACCCTTTCAATATCCTCATACACTTTCTGTATCTGTTCATCTTCAGCTTGCGACGTCGGCATGTATACGTGAACTATCGTTGTCGGTGTTGGTCTGCTGTCGATTCTGATTAGAACAACCTGGTCTCTGAACTGTTCACAGTAACACACCCTCTGCCCTACCTTCCTATTCATAACGAATCCTACACCTGTTATACCATTTTCTGCTGCTGTTGATATTATCCGATACTCATCTGACCAGAAATCCTTGTGTTCCTTCCACTTCACTTCACTGACCCCTACTATATCTATATTGAGCCTTTGCATTTCCCTTTTCAGATTTTCTAGTTTCCCTACCACGTTCGAACTTCTGACATTCCACGCCCCGACTCGTAGAACGTTATCCTTTCGTAGATTATTCAATCTTTTTCTGATGGTAACCTCCCCATTGGCAGTCCCCTCCCGGAGATCCGAATGGGGGACTATTACGGAATCTTTTGCCAATGGAGAGATCATGATGACACTTCTTCAAATACAGGCGACATGTCCTGTGGATACACGTTACGTGACTTTAATGCAGTGGTTTCCATTGCCTTCTGCATCCTCATGTCGTTGATCATTGCTGATTCTTCCGCCTTTAGGGGCAATTTCCCACCCCTAGGACAAGAGAGTGCCCTGAACCTCTATCCGCACCTCCGCCCTCTTTAACAAGGCCGTTGGCAGAATGAGGCTGACTTCTTATGCCGGAAGTCTTCGGCCGCCAATGCTGACTATTTATCAAAATTTAGGCAGTGGCGGCGATCGAACCCGGGACCGAAGACTTTTTATTATGAATCAAAAACACTACCCCTAGACCACGGGTACCACAATAACGTTTAGCAGTCAGGGTATCGTTATACCACTTACCATTTTTGTTTCAGGTGGCGGCTGTTTCATTCAGGCCGGGTGGAGTAGCCGAGCGGTGTGAGGCGCCATGTCACGGACTGCGCCCGCCTCCCGGCGGAGGTTCGAGTCCTCCCTCGGGCGTGGGTGTATGTGTTGTCCTTAGCGTAGGTTAATTTAAGTTCGTTTAAGTAGTGTGTAAGTGTAGGGACCGATAACCTCAGCAGTTTTGTCCCTTAAAAATTCTCTCTCTCTCTCTCTCTCTCTCTCTCTCTCACACACACACACACACACGCTTCATTCACTTTTATTTTTTCGTGCTAAAAGTAAGAGTTCCTTACATCTGTGAATTCTAGTTAGTATTTCAGTTGTCTTACCAACTTCCCGCAAACCCCTAGGCTTCTGATTATCCTTGAATTGCGCTCTCTGTGAAAAAAGCTTCCCATGACAGTGATTTAAGTTAAACAATGCTAGGTGGATATAGATACCTTGATATATCAAAATAAACCTACAGTACGTAACGGACACTGTTTTTACTTCTCATGAACATCTGATTTACTTCTGGTACTATCTACATTTACTCAGAGTGTTGGATACAGGAAAAATTCTTTGATTTTTAGGACTGGTCTAAAGTTATCCTGAATGACAGTGTAACTTTGTTCCAGCATTAATACTGAACTTTTTCTGTAATGGGGCACAGTTAGTATACATTTTCACTTCTACAAGGACTCCGTAGGTATTGATATACATTATTACGATGTCTGTAGTAGAGTGTAATCTTTTTGTGTCCAGTATTTTTAAACAAAGGCGAAATTTGGTACAAAGTTGCCCTAGTTGACTGTACTACTACGGAATCTGATATGTCGGAAGCTTTGAAGTCCTATCTGCTTGCAGATTAGGAATATGCAAAACATTCTCTTCGAATCACGTATCTTCACTGATCCAGCCGCTGCAAGATCTCTATCCCCGTGTACCAATAATCCCTATCAGTTTACCCCGTCATCTTAGAGAGAGGTGGAGATGGGGGGGGGGAGGGTAAGGGAGAAATAGAGGGATCAGAAGGGCACGGAGGCAGAAAGGGGGGCAGGAGGTGATGGACAGGAAGAGTGGGGAGGTGATGTACAGAGTGAGAGGGGAGGAGAAAAGGTGGTGGATAAAGAAAGTGGGGAGGAAGAGATGTATAGTGGGAGGGGAGAGGAGGAGGTTGGGGCTTATATCCAATTATCACCCATATTTAGCAACTGAAAAGCATTCCTGGGTTCGCTAGTTAGACTTTTCAACAATTCCTACATCGCATGAGATCTCTCAGCTGTCAGGAAACAGGGAATTACTAAGCCACAACTCAAGAAGAATGCCGACACAGCCCCTTTGATGAACATAAACACGTTCTTCAGGGACTGTTGAACCCCTTATAACATATAGCGCACAAGCAGCTAAGAAACTATTTCACTACAAACAACCTATCAAACGAATACCAGTTAAGCTTGCGCAACATTGTGGCATAACAACTGTTTAGTAAAAGTAATAAACAATGCGAAAACCTTTGGTGTATTACCCGCCAAACTTAAGGAGACTTTACACGTGAAATAATTCTTGAGAATACTAGTTTGTCAGACCAATATATTGAAGAGACCTCACACTATCGATAGCACTGACAAAATCTGTCTGTTGACAACACACGATTCTACAAGGTTAAGACGTCGAAAACCGAAAAGAAAGCGAGTGCTGCAATTTTATTAACTGTAGCTTGCAAGCAAAAGAAAACAACGAAAAATGGGTGCGAAATTGGTTGAAAAATGAGGGACTGGTCACATGTTAATACACTGACTGAAACCAGAATCACTGACCCGAAAGAGTTCATAAATTATTTTCCGATGAACTCTGCATCATATGACAGGTTATCAGTGGTGATACGAGAGACAATAAAGAAAGAAAATACGTTTAAGGGCGAGGAAATAGATATCGACAAGAGACTATGCGTAACCTGGACATGTCTGGCGACATAGGGTCTTTATAATGCTCGTAGTTTACTTCTGCAATATTAGCAAACACGTTTAGTAAAATGCTAAGCAAACCTGTGAAGCAGTTGTGTATGCCTGGCAAAGACCTTTTGATGCAATTAACGTGAACAGTTTTTGACGCTTTATGATAATTTTGTGAAATTCACAAACGTTCCGCACTCCTCTTACTAGTCATTGCGGATATACGCCGTATTTTTTGAAATGGAGGCGTTTTTCATAACTGCTATGTAACACAACAGTCTATACTATATTTTCAAATTAATGAAGTAAGGAATGTCATAGAGAATCCTCCGTTAACCATACTAAAGTGGCATATACAATGATTACCCCTGCATAGGCTTATTAAAATTTTTTGTGTTAAAAAATTCACTAAATGCTGAATTTGAATTGTGATATACACAACGGCGCACTTGAAAAAGTAAACAGCAGGCACTAACGATGCAGGGCTGGTTTCTGAAGTTCTGTCAACAACTTAACGGAGAATTTTGTCAAACAGTCAATATTTGACCTCAAACGTTCATTATGTATTGACAATATTAAAAGTCCATGAATACTGCTCATCGGTATTTCTAGTAGTGCCAGTGCATCAATACAAACCCCCAGATGGTCAATATATGACACTCTGACAATATCACTGAACACGTGAGGGCCCCTATTGCAACTTAAATTTCTCTCTAGCAGCAGTGAGATGATTTAGCCAACGTCGTCTGGTGTCTGGGACTAGGAATTTGCAATGGAAGCGGGTAGCATTATGCGTGTCTCAGGGATCAGTATTTGGCCCTATACGCTTTTAATTTGTACGTCAATGACTTGCCATCAGATCGGCCCTACTGTTAACACGTCTTTTATACTGATGGCGTCTATTGATATCTAAGTGCAAACACCATCAACGTAAAGACACCTACCGAAAACGTCATTGCTGACCTATGTGCATTACCAAAGTGTGCACAGAATAACGGGTTAAAATTCAATCAATTCAAGACCCAATTAGTCGTTGTTGGATATTCTAGGCTCATTAGCGAGAAATATCGGTAACATCGTCTATAATTAACATAACTGAGAGGTACACGATCGTGTCCACAAAGAACCTGGAGAAGTCGTCTAGAAGTGAATTAAATTTTGCCTTCCTGCACTTCTTTCCACAATAACACTTCTTCTGAGACTCTGACAAAAACAGCACGCATGCAATGACTACACACAGAGCCTGTATTGCTGAAGATTGCTTAGTACAGCTAAGTTGGTGTTTTGCCGATTTTTAAATCTAAAGAAAAATATTGTAAATGTATCCACTAACATCCAGTTTAACAAATAGGGCTTAAATGAGAGGGATATGCCAAATTATGTCAAGCGTTTGTTTCGTAAAAGTAGTCCTAACGTAAGAAGAGATGTGAACAATATTATGCTGTTTTGACTTCTAAATGAAATACGTTCTCTATACTCCAAAGAAAACAGTGTAAATGGGTACCTATACCTAGCTCATTTACGTTTATCTAGACTGTAAAGCGGACAGCAGTTTCAGTGGATTTTTAAGCATATTGATGTGTACCTGTACTCCTTCACGCAATATTTGACCGACAGGATAGAAATTATCAAAACTTCATGATTTGAAGCTGCGTAATTTTAATACTTCAGTAACAAAATGTGATTTTAATCCTTTTTCCAAAGAAACGTAACACAACTAGTATTATCTTCGACCAGAACGAAAAACAATTATTGAATAAGTGCTTATCATAAAATACCTCACAGAAGTTATCACAACAGCAATTCAATCAGTTAATCTGTTAAACTGTTTCTGCTTTAAATGGAAAATTATTGACGATGACCCAGTACAACGATGTGACCATGTAGTAGAGAACTACTCTAACCATGTATTCCTATTTATCCATCATCTATAGCATTTACAGAGAATAGTACTATAAACAGGATTAACAAAATTCTTCACGATAATAACACACTTATAATATAGGGATAAAAATCCAAATCAGCCGTTGTTACATAAGAGGAGTAGTACATACATCTGTAAAGTAGAACAGTTCATTCAAATGAATCTGATTGAAAAATTAGGCACGATTAACTGCCCAAAGTGTTGCAAATATTAAGGAAACGATAAAGAACGCTGAAACCTTTTTAGTTCCTTCAAAGAGAGATGTTGTACTCTAATGAACTCCTCTGACACTAGACTCTGAGGTGCTGTAACGCTACATAAAGAAAAAATTGCCCACTCGTCCCATTATTAACGCTAGGATTAACCCGATTTTCATGTAAACAAATTATTGTCAAAATTTTTGAATAGTAACTTTAAACACGTGACAAATTACAACATTTCGAATAGGGAGTAGAAGATCGGTATACTTTCCAGCTTGTCAATCCTCGAGGGCACTTCTCTAGTTTCCTCTGTCAAAAAATATGTATTCAAGCATATCAACATACCAACTTCAGCACATAATCAGCGAGATTCGCAGGGAGATTAGTGGAAGACCGTTTGACGAAACTGACAAAATGCTACAGTTACTGTGAGAGGTGGCATGAGCCCCCTCTCATATTTCTATCTTACGACTCTCCTCTCTATTTGCATGCGGTGGAGGGTTGCTATTCCTTCACACGCGGACTTCCCATGCAGCGTCTCTCGTCACCCGGGTGGTCCAGTGACAGGCGGGCTCTTCTGACTTTGAAAGGGTAGGCCGACAGGTGTGGGGGGTCGAGTGAATGCTTTCCGAACGCCGACATTGTCAGGAGACGCGCCCGTTTGGGGCCGGAAGTGGCGGCTGGGCTGGAGGTTCCGTTGCTTCACAGAAGCTTAGCGAAAACACTTTCTGGCGGGCTACCAGCGAGGCGTGGGAATGACTTATGTACCCAGGCAGCTGTGGCGGGAAAATTCCCGCGCTTTCTGCAAAATGGTAACTGTGATTGGCTTGCTCAGGGCATAGCTCCGTGACGTAGCAAAATCAGCACAGAAATTGGCGCCAAGAATCTCCATTGGTGGAATGGTAGTGCTCCGGCAATGGAGTGGAATTTCCGCCGATTTTCGAGTTGCTGATTGGAACGTAACCACGGCCACTGTCGTGCAGGCGGGAAGGTTGTGAGTTCGGCCTGTACGGGTGCTCTAAGTAGTCGGCTCTCGCCTTTCGGTCGAGGACGTCGAAGCAACCAGCCAACGGCTCCGGTACGCCAGATCGTGTCCTGGCAGTCAAGAAGACAGTTTGGTAATGTATGTCCGCAGCACCGGCAGACAGGGATTTTCCTAGGCGATAATCAGAGCTCAGCAGAGCACGCCTGTTTGTCTTTTTCTAACTTTGTTCTGTCTTGAGTAGCAGCAATTACTGTTGGGTTAGCTGTGTGTCTCTCTTGAGATTTGAGTGCAAGGAATTGGCTCCACATACCACTTCGTCTTAAACCTCACGATCTAGTTTAGGGACAACTTCACCTTTACAGTGTTTGTATGAATCTCCAATTTGAGTCAATTTGATGTATTATAAATATTTCCTGTGTTTCTTTTACTATTTGGTGTTTAGTCTTAATAAATCATATTGTTAATTTGGACAGAACTTTCATTCTGTTAATCGATAGAGCAACCCTATCATTCCTCACTATGCTAATGACACCTTTGTTTATTTAACTTATTTATCAAATTAAATTATTGCAGGTGCCAAACTCTCTTCTACTCCACTGGCAGGGTTGATTAGAGTCAGTTCGCGTATTTTTTTTATCCTTGTGCAACAGCAAAAGTCGGAGTTAGAATAGGGGGGGGCTTAGAGCATGATTTACATATGTGGATTCTAGTAGAATTTAGTGATAAATACACTGCTAGCCCCGGCACCTCGCAACTGATGTTAGTTTTACATTTCAGTTATTTTAAATTTAGGGATAGTACATGTGCAGGGAAGAGTGGGATATGGGCAATAGGCTCACGTGTGCCTTACTGCCTTTCCAACATTTTTATGACTTTTTTCGAGCATAGTATGTGGGAAAACTTTAAAATTAGTTCAGTAAGATAAACCTTTGTGCCAAGTACGTAGATGACATTACTTTGTTGTACAATGGTTCATTTCAGAATTCTGATACTTCTTGTGTGAGTTGAACAAAATGTAAGACAGGATATAATTCACTGAGGAGCAAAGCAATGAATTGGACCTTATCCGTCTAGGAACTATCTGTCGGAACTGATAGAAGTTTCAATCAATTATAATTTTAGGATGCCGACCACTTACGACGTCGTTTACATAATACATCTAACCACCAACTCGAGTTCCAAAAGGCAATACACAGGGCTCTACTCCACTAACTGCATTGTGTCCCATTATCCCGTGGACCTCATGATCGGGATTAAAATTAATTATAACATATTCAAATGTATTATGATGCTGATTCTGTTGGTAATATAAACAAAATTATATTACAGAAGTTTCGTGTGGAGTATAGTACCAATTATGCCCCCACTGATATCAAAAGCTTTGATCTTCCTTACCTCAGCAAATTTCAGATCATTTTCTGATACTAAATTCCATAGGATGACTTTCAGTGCTAATATTTCCAGTAAAACCGGCTAATGTTTGATTTCTGAAGACATAACTGCGACTTTTGTACATCCCAAAAAATAACGGCCAAAAATTTTGACACAGGGTGACTGCAACACTGGATAATTTTAAGTTATCAGTGATATATAGTATTACTTGTGATGGCCGCCCGCCTAGCCGCGCTGTCTAACGCTTTGATTCACGAGCGGGAAGGCATGCTAGTCCCGCACGAATCCGCCCGGCCAGCCTGTGGTGGTTGTAAGGGAGTTTTCCATCTGCCTCAGTGAATGTGGGCTGGTTCCCGTTATTCAGCCTCATTTACACTATGTCGGCGATTGCTGCGCAAACACTGTCTCCACGAACGTGTGCATCATAATTACTCTACCACGCAAACATTTGGGGTACACTCGTCTGGTATGAGACGTTTCCATGGGGGAGGGGGGGGGGGGTCCGGACCGCACAATAACCCTCGGTTCGGTGTTTGGGTGTCGGGTGGCGGTGGGGTGGGTGGACTGCTGTGACCTTTTGTGAGATCAAGCGGGAATAAGCTTCGGATCTCGCTTTAGAGAACACATCGACGATTCCAGATCAAAGTCGGCACTAAGCGCATATTTGCAGTAAACCGATCACCTGGAGCGCATTTGGAAAACCGGGTAAAACCCTTAATAAAGTAAAACAGGTCGAGATTTACAGTCGCCTAAAGTGATTTCATGTTTCTGCCCTGAGTGTGCAGACAGATTTGCGACCTAAGATTCTTTTAGCAGTTTTTAACTGTCTCAGCAGATGGGAATTACTCCTATAGCCCACTGTTTTATTATCACAAGTCTTTATCTTCCCAGATTAACCTTTTGCGTTTTTCCACTAATATGTTATCATGTTTGTAAAGGAAGTGATAGTACCACTCGGGCTTTATTAACATTTTGTGTTCTAAGTGTCCACTTCCAGTGGAACAATCTTTTCTATACTGTGTTACATATATAGCAGTTTAGCAGCATTTAGTAGTTGAGCACATGGATAGCCCCTCGCCGCCCCCCCCCCCCACCCACACATACACACACCTTTCACGGTTATGTTTTCGTCGCCACTGACCCACCTGCAAATATCTTCCACATTGCAGAGTGGTCATTACTGCCTCGGCTGCTGCCACTCAGCCATTTTCCTGCTTATGTCACGGTAAGGCTGTTTTCGTCTACTGACTTTGAAATTGTCTCGATGCATTGCTCGTCTACAGTTTGTTTATCCCACATGGTCTTCATCCAGGTTTTATTTCTGCCCGATCCGATTATCTGGCGTGATCCTTCGCAAGTGTGCGGAGGGCAATTTCGTTAATCCCATTAATGGCTGGTTCCGTGCCCGTTTTATTGCTCTTAGCTGCGCCCAAGTCCAGTCTGCTTCCAATCTGCTTGTTGCTTAGGCGCACATGAATTTCAGCATAGCAACCTGTAAGCTAAATAGTGTAATGCTGGCAATCGTGAATACAGATTGATATTTCATTTTCCGGTACAGATTAATTAATTCCGATTCTTCGAATTTTACGTACGTTGTAGAACAGTTTGGAAAAAACGGTCGGTTACCAATAACTCTGTTTTCTCTACTGTGTAATCTGTGTTTATACCTCCCCTCATCTTTAATGCTCTTGTCTTAGCAAAATGGCAGAAACATTCTTCTCTGCCAAAGCAAAATTCTTTCTGTCCTAGTCCGTCTCTCGTCAGCTTCCTCTAGTAGGAATTCAACTCGAGAATAATCTCCCTCGCTGTAAAAGAGAAGTGAATAACATCTCTAGTTTCAGTGCACAACGCTTACACAATTACAAGTAAGTACTCTTATTTCGAACAAAACCTTCCTCATTTCCCAAAGCCTTTCTTTACTGTTGCAGTCTACCCAAATGCCTCTGTCCCAGAACACTCTGTTGGAGAACATCACATTATCCCATTTGTACATCTACAAATAAGTTCGATATCTGCTATTTTCACTATTATTATTATAAATCTTGTTACTGGCAGCATTACCAGCACTACCAATAGTAGCAGTGCTGTTAGTGTCACTACTGCTAATTCTTAGTCACTACAGGTTTTAACGTTGTCATTCATACCTTCAACTTCTGTTTCAAATAATTTTCTAATTCTATTAGTACAATTTTATTTCTATTTATTATAACTATTTTCGTTTCTTAAGTGACAAAGACTTAATATCCACTGTTTGCGTAAAATAATGGCCGGATGTAAGAGAGTGTGGGGCGGCTTCTTTGTATTTATTTGTTGACTTGGTTGAGTACGAATGTTAACTGTATGTGTGTATGTGCCGCAAGAGCATGCAAATTACTTCACTGGGCAACCAGAAGTACCCTGAGACTTGACACTTGTAACTTACATTCGCTTGCCGCATTTCAGCTCGCCTGGACTGAGAAATGAGGTCACTCCCTCTACCTCGAAAAAGAGTGTGGAAATTGTGGTGTCACCGCCTGACACCACACTTGCTAGGTGGTAGCATTTAAATCGGCCGCGGTCCGTTAGTATACGTCGGACCCGCGTGTCGCCACTATCAGTGATTGCAGACCGAGCGCCGCCACACGGCAGGTCTAGAGAGACTTCCTAGCACTCGCCCCAGTTGTACAACCGACTTTGCTAGCGATGGTTCACTGACAAAATTGCCGAGACGATAGTTAGCATAGCCTTGAGCTACGTCATTTGCTACGACCTAGCAAGGCGCCATTACCAGATACTATTGATACTGAATCATGTACAGTCAAGAGCGACGCTCATCATTAATGGATTAAAGTTAAGTATTCCACCAGCTACGTCCGTTTTTCTAAAGCCTAATTTCCTTGTCCTGTTCCAGACCTCACGCCAGCCTGCGTGAGCTAAAACGCGTGCCTTTCGGCTTCCTCTAATAATACGGTGTTGGCTCTCCTGCCAACCCACAACTGAAATGACAGCGATTATTACAACTTTCACTGTTTTAAAAAATAACATAAGTTCAAAATTCAATTGTTTCACATGCACACACATTTTTTTGTTATTAAAAGCATCACTAGTTATTACTTTAATCAGCACTTGGCACAGTGCAGAGCCTAAATCTCCTTAATCTGCTTGACACACCATTTCGTACAATTTTTTTTTTAAGTTATCAGTCTTCCGACTGGTTTGATGCGGTTCGCCTGCAATCCGAGTTTTCTGCCAAGCTTTTCATTTCAGAGTAGCCCTTGCAACCCAAATCCTCAATTATCTATTTTCTGGATATTTTCCAATATCTGTCTCCCTCTACACTTCCTACCTTCTACACTTCCCTCTAGTACCATCAAAGTTATCCCCTGATGTCTGAACACATGTCCTATCATACGAGCCATTCTTCTCGTCGGTGCACTCCATCTCCTTTCCTCGCCGATTCTGCGTAGGACCTCCTCATTCGATACCCTATCAAATGGTTCAAATAGCTCTAATCACTATGGGACTTAACATCTGAGGTCATCAGTCCCCTAGACTTAGAACTACTTATAACTAACTAACCTAAGGACATCACACACATCCTTCCCGAGGCAGGATTCGGACCTGTGACCATAGCAGCCGCGTGGTTCCGGACTGAAGTGCCTATAACTGCTCGGTCACAACGGTCGGCCACTACCTTATCAGTCCACCTGATTTTAAACATTCTTCTGTTTACAACAACTCTAATGCATAGATTCAGCTCTGTTCCGGTTTTCGCACAGACCGTGCATCACAACTATACAGTCCTGTGCTCCAAACATTTCTTCCTCAAGTTAAGATCTATGTTTCGATACTAGCAGACTGCTCTTGACCAGAAATGCCCTTTTTGTTAGTGTTAGTCTGCTTTTTATGTCTTCCTTACTCCGTCCGTCATCGGCTATTTTGCTGCCTAGGCAGCAGAATTAGTTACCTTCGTTTACTTCGTGAGCACCAATGCTACTGTTACGTTTCTCACGTTTCCGTTTCTGCTACTTCGATCTACTCTCAGTCCATACTCTATGCTCATGAGACTGTTCATTCCATTCAACAGGTCTTGTAATTCTTTACTTTCACAGAGGACAGCAATGTCATCAGTGTATCTCATCATTGACATCCTTTCACCCAGAATTTTAAATCCACTTTTGCCCCTTTCTTTCATTTCTGTCATCGCTTCTTCGATGTACACATTGATCGGCAGGAGCGCAAGATTACATGCGTGTCTTACAATCTTTTTCAATCGGAGCACTTTGTTCTTGGTCTTCCACTTTTATTGTTCCCTTCTGATAGTTGTACACGTTGCATATAACCCGTCTTTCCGTACAGCTTATCCCTATTTTTCTCAGAATTTCGAACATCTTGTACCACTTTAAATTGTCGATCGGTTTTTACAGACCGACAAATCCAATGAGCGTTTCTTGATTTTTCTTCATTCTTCCTGCCGATACCAGCTGCAACGTCAGAACTACTTCTCTGGTGCTTTTGCCTTCTCTGAAGTCAAACTAATCGTTATCTAATAGATCCTATGGTTCTAAGATTATAAAGTACTTTTTGCTTCTCGCCTAAAAGTGATCACTTTCGACTCCACTTGGCACATTGATTACAACAGAAAAGGCAAGGCAACTAAGCGAAGGAGGTTTATGGAACATTGCAGTTCAAGGAGAAAGTTCACTTCTGCAATATCAATAACATCATGATCTCAAAATTTCACTGTATCACTCAACATCTCCATACCTAGCTATTTGACGGCTCACGTTCCAAGCTGTATATTACATCACAAGAGGCATTTCGTCGCGGAGCACGAGACTGACGGCAACACACAGTAGTGGGAAGATAAGTGTGAGTGAATAAACCATGGGGCAGTCCTGCGTTTCTTAGACACCGTCTGTGTCGTCCGGAGCGTACCGCTAGAAGGAGCACTCCCACCTAAAACGCTGGTGCACCTGACATAGGGCTCTGAAGACACACTCCTGCGTGTTGAATGATTGAAAAAGTCTTAAGTTGTGATTCTATCGGATCTGTAATTTTTCCTTCTGTTAAACTGTATTAGAACACAATTTAATTGCTTATCTAATTATCTATGTCTGTTACGATTTTTTCAGTTGGATACCGAGTGGACTCTAATCGCTTAACCTCCTCTTGTATTATTGCTATATCTTTCAATAATCAATTAACAGCAATGTAATTTGATGATGGTTGAAATCGCTCTGAGCACTATGGGGCTTAACATCTGAGGTCACCAGTCCCCTAGAACTTGAAACTACTTAAACATAACTGACCTAAGGACATCACACACATCCATTCCCGAGGCAGGATTCGAACCTACGACCGTAGCGGTCGCGCGGTTCCAGACTTAAGCGCCTAGAACCGGTCGGCCACACCAGCTGCCTACTTTGATGAATCACCGTCAATAATTATACTGAATACTATGCAGTACGCTGGCATAGTTTTATCTACAGAATAATCTACTAGATTTCCTTTCTTTTTCGAGATCATATTTCGCATTTCCTTAAATATCTCTCAAAACAACCAAGATAATTTCACCAAACATTCTTCATGTTTTCTTTACATCAAAAGCCGGTCGGAGCGGCCGTGCGGAGCTACAGTCTGGAGCCGAGCGATCTCTCCGGTCGCAGGTTCGAATCCTGCCTCGGGCATGGATGTGTGTGATGTCCTTAGGTTAGTTAGGGTTAATTAGTTCTAAGTTCTAGGCGACTAATGACCTCAGGAGTTAAGTGCTCACAGCCATTTGAACCATTTTACATCAAAACTCATATACTCTCAAAATTTCACCTTTGTGTATCTTTTCCCTTGCCGACCTTAAATTATGAAAAGCAACATTTTTTTGTGGAAACTTCTTACTGCATTTAGCTGAAACTTAGCACTTCCAATATCTTCATCATTCTACAATATTCTATGAACTAATTGTACTATTCTTACAATATTTACTTTCTATGACACAAGTGGTGCAGTTATTCATACGCTATGACTGTACGCTGAAGGCTTACTCGGCTACACTGTGAGGGAGGGTAGGCTAGTAGAGGTCCCTCTAGCCCGCTCACTAACCACCGCTACTTTTCAGCTATAGTAATTGCTTCCCCACAAGAATGCCTGAAGATCCAAATTAAAAATGGTCAAACAGCTACATATATATATTGGCCACGACATCTTGGTAGATGATTGTTGCAGTGTCTGTGTGTTTATGGATTGCATTTTTTCATATGACTTGTCAAGCCAATGGCAGCACGGCATCTCTTGCCACAATTGTCACAAGTGTATCTGGCTGCTGAGGCAGGAGCAGTGGTAGCATTGCGAAGCTTTTTCTGCCTTAATCTGTCTAACAAGCCTTCATCATGCTTCGACATTCCAGATGATATATTATCACGCCGCTCTGGTCTCATGCTAGCCCGTGCCTCCCATCTGTTTGTGTAGATTCCAAAGCTCCCCATATCTCGTTTACAGGAGTCCTTGAACCTCAATACAGGACGTCCTACAGGTCTTTTGGCTATAGAGATCTCTCCAAGCATCACCTCGCGTGGTAATTTGCCAGGATCCATAGGGTGGACGTGTCCCAGGCAGCGGAGTCGTCTCTGCTTCAAGATGCTGAAATACTGTCGCAGTTAGTTTTATATAGCATTGCTTCGTTGGTCACTCGGTCCTTCCACGTTACTCCGAGGATAGATCTCAGGCACCTGATGTGGAAAGCATAAGGAAATCAATATATCGTAAGTAATTTTAAATATACGAGGGCCATTCAGAAAGTAACCTCCGGTTGATTTAAAAAAATACACCAAGTTAAATAAAAATATTTAAATATATACATCTTACAAACTACATCTTTGCACTATTTTTCTACATAGTCTCCATAGCGATTGAGGCACTTATCGTATCTCTTCACAAGCTTTGAAATTCCTTCTGCACAAAAATCACCCGCTTGTGCCTGGAGCCAGCCTGTGACCGCATCTTTGAGCTCTTCGTCGTCATCAAACCGTGGAAATCCAGTAGACAACTCCGACATTGAGAAACGTCGATTTTCACGACCTTTTGCATCAACTGTCTGAACGAGTTCGTCAGTCACCAATGATGGTCTACCACTCCTCTCTTCATCATGAACGTTTTCTCGTCCACTTTTAAATAAAAGTACCCATTCACGGACAACTCCTTCACTCATAACTCTTGGTCCGTACACGGCACAAAGCTCACGATGAATAGCTGCTGCAGAATATCCTTTGGCTGTAAAAAACCTTATGACAGCACGCACTTCACATTTGGCGGGGTTTTCTATTGCAGCACACATTTCAAACTGCCACAAAAACTAAACTAGCGCAGGTACGACGTTCACTCGACCACGGCTTTATGCCGACTGACCTGTTGAGTGCGTGAACGCACAGATGGCGTCGCTACTCCCCCCACAACCCGCACTGTGACCAATCGGAGGTTACTTTCTGAACCGCCCTCGTAACTTAGTGCCCACTGCACTCGCGTAGATTGTGTAGTCTGCATAGACTTCTCTGTTTTCCTACAATCGTATTTTTACGGTTTTCATAAACTGCATCACCTTCTAAAATTTTGTCAAAAAAATGGTTCAAATGGCTCTGAGCACTATGGGACTCAACTGCTGAGGTCATTAGTCCCCTAGAACTTAGAACTAGTTAAACCTAACTAACATAAGGACATCACAAACATCCATGCCCAAGGCAGGATTCGAACCTGCGACCGTAGCGGTCTTGCGGTTCCAGACTGCAGCGCCTTTAACCGCACGGCCACTTCGGCCGGCTAAAATTTTGTCGCTAATTAATGTACTTGTGACCAAAACACGATTCTGTTGATGGAGTAATAGGTTTTTGTTAATCGTGCCTTTTCCGTTCTTATGGTAATATTTCGGAGTAACTTTTATACAATACCACATATTTCTTTAAATTTAACCAAGAAATAAAACAACATAGATTTACCTTCAAAACGTTTAATAAAATGAAATATTTTGAAAAAAATTTTGGGCGTCAACTTCAAGCCCTTGGAAGTCGATTTGTCAAACACAGTGAAAGACAAATTTTTTATTCCTAAACGAGAAAAAAAATAAAGTTTTTATATATTTAGATTTAGAGGTACTTTCATAATGAAATAATTCCATAATACTTTTCATTTCCTATTTCACTCCCTTACTGGCTCCAATTACCAGAAACTCTGAAATACATACTTTTTGTGTTTCTGACCGAGAATTTAAATATAAATCTTCATAGACTTAGCCTTAAAATGGCTTAGTAGTTCTTTAATAATGACTGAATCTTTAAAAAACTTTCACCTACTATTTTACCCCCTTAGTAACTGAAATTTCAAAAATGTTGAAACGCTACTTTTTTAATTTATTTCTGCGAATCTGAACACTGTGTGTGGCCGCAGGTTGATAATAATGATGAAAATCATAAGTCATAGGAGGAAATTGGAATCGTAAATTTTGTTTGCCATTTTTTACGAGATCCTGGCAACTATTTCTGTGGTCAGCCAGAAACCAATGGAGAACATACTGACCATGGTTCCCAGTCAGTCCACATTCTTGTCCAGCCCACTGAAAGAAATATTTCTATTCTCTATTTGCTCAACGAGATCAGGACTATGATTATAAATGAAGATTTTGAGTTCTAATTGATACATACATCTGGTAAAGTTTCACATGCACAACATTGTAACATTCATTATGCTCATACTGACATTAAATCTCTCTCTGTCAGAACTGTGGTCAGTTCAGAGGTGATCTCTATGATAAGTTCCTACTGAATTGTCTTTCGCCTTGACTACTGATAAAACACATGCTCACCACAAAAGAGGAAATTAATTGCCACCAATTGCCACGCAGCTTTGTTAACATTACGGGCAGCACACTAACAATTACTTTTGTGAGATCTAAGCGACCCAGGAAGGTATACAGTTCTCGCGGGTTCACTTGCTATTATTACTGAAAATAAGCGTTTTCTAACAGCCTGTGTCTGACGTCATTCTAGGCAGCGCGCACTCGGGCGTTTGACCGACGCAGATCTTACGGTGGCTGGGTGCGAAGTGAAGCCTTGTCTTGCCTGTCGGACTGTAGTTTATATATGTGGCGCAGCGGACGGCCTAGGGAACACCTGCTGTCATCCTCTCTCTGCACACGGCAGAAGTCTCTAAGCGGCCGCTTTCTCGGACACACAATATTTAATAATAATTTTATGAATCAATTTAGGATTTTCGTAATTTTTGCATGCATGTAGGTAAGAGGGTTAAAATCACAGAGAAAGCTCGCCTACATTAAAACTTTTCCTTCTACAATGTTTAGAGCGGAACTGACAGTAGAACATGACCTCTGAACTACAAACTTTTATTGGTTACTGACATCAAGGTACGAAACTGGTTATAGCCGTATTCTTTAATAGGTTTCATCACATGCTGCGACCAAAACTTTGTAGTGTTAATATAACAGATATTTAATCTACTACATATAAGGACGTTTTTGTTCCAAATTTAGTTTTCACTAAATTACTCGAAAACTATTACAGATATATTTATGGGGTCACGTAGTTATTATTTTTATGCTGAACTGAAGCGTCATACAAATTTTCACATTTGTAAGTCTAATATTTAACACCTTCAATTTTTCTTAGAAATGTGAATTCTTACCAAAATATTGCTTTAATCACATTGAGACCTGTACCAGCTAATTTTGACATACATCTGCACATTATTAACAATTTCTGGATTCCTATCTTTATTATTTAGCGCCAATTATTTTTTTCTTAAAACGATGCATTTAGTTAAAAATAGTGACCTAATGAATCCAAGACTTGACAGTTTAAACATTATTACATCATAGCGTACGCTGACAAAGTTTGTGAAAGCAACTTGAACTTTTAATTTCAGTCTTAGTGATGGTGCAACACTTGTATGCAACGCACAGACGTGTTATGGTGACGTGGCGCCTGTAGCAGTGAACTGAGGTAAGTTTCGGCACACCAGCTCACCTCCGTACTTCTCAAACGATGCAGCGCTTGTTTCGCCACAGCTGGTACCAATTATCGTAATTTTAACTTCAAAATAGTCTCGATAACGAAATATTTTCAAAAAGTTTTCATCTCCTTTCTCACCCCCTTAGGAGTGGAATTTCGAACAATCCTTTCTTAAAGGATACCTAAAGCATACATACCTAAAGTGTACTTAAAGGATACCTAAAGTATCTACCTCTCTAAACTTCAAGTTTATATCCTTAATGGTTTGGGCTGAGAGATGATGAGCTAATGAATCAGTCAGGCCAAATTTCACCATCTTAGGCGTTCAAATTCCCAAAACCGTGAAACTCTTTTTTTTTCATTTCTGTCTGGAGAGCGAAATACCAATTTTCTGAGATGTATCCCTAAAAACACTTTCACAAAATTTTCAGACACAGTGAAACAGATTTTTTTATTTCTACCACAGAATCAAAATACAAATTTTCTTCCTCATTTTTACCCCCACAGGGATTTAAGAACCTAGAATCGTGAAACATTTTTGACTGATAAACCAAATGCCAATTTTAATCGATTAACCTTTAAAAATTCTTCCATAATGATATAATTTCATAAAAATTAGGGGTGGAATTTCCAAAAACACTGAAAAACATATCTTTCTTGACATTGGAAGTATCATTTAAACAACACCCTCAGTCAGAGCTTTTTCGTGTTTTATTAAGTACACGATGCATTTCGTTAGGTGCAATTTGTCTTAATACATGTTTTATTTCTTCTCTTGAATGAGGTGAAATGCATATTCCTATCAGGAAAAGTTTTAATGTTAGGTTATGAATTTCGTAAGTCGAACGCGGAAAATATGTGCAAAAGTTTACACCATTTTCCACTATTTTGTGTCAGGAATATCCATTTCACCTCATTCAAGAGAAGAAATAAAACAAGTATTAAGACAAATTACACCTGACGATGGAGCCACAGGGTCCTAAATGCATCGTGTAGTTAATGAAACACGAAAAAGTTGTGACTGAAGTCATTGTTTAATTCATACCTCCAATGTTTTGAATACAGTCACGTTTTAAGCTGCAAAATATGGATAAAACTAAAACGCGTCTTTCTATTCTTAACCAATAAGAGAAACACCAATTTTTGTAGATGTAGCTGAAAATGTTTTGGTAATACTTTAACAATGATATAAATTCAAAAAGACCTTCACTCACTATTTTATCCAATTAGAGGCTGAATTTCCCAGAACACTGAAATGTGATTATTTCTGACCTAGGAATCAAATAACTACATTCACGGTTCAAGCTTCAAAACTGATTTAACCTCGACTTCTTTCTGAAAAAAACTTTGTGCACCTACCCCTACCCTACGGATAAATAAAAAATACTAATTTACTTCATAAATTTTCATTCACTAAAACTTAAATTCCCCTCTCTCCCCATAGGGTGGCGTTTGAGATAGAGGAATTAAAGTTTTACAAATATTGACCCATTTGACCAATGTTGTTTGGGCCAACATTTGTAAAACTCTATTTCCTCTCTCTCAACCCCTAACCTATGAGGAGAGAGGGAGAGTTTTAGTTTTAGCAAATCGAAATTTACGAAGTAAATAAGTATTTTTTTTATCCGTAACCATTTTCCACGCAAAAATTACAACATGGATTTTCTTGTATTATAGCGCCAACTACCAAGAATAAAATCAACTGTTTAAGACAAAATGTGCGTAGTTTCTTATGTACAATCTTATTCTACAATAAAAATTGGGGGTTCCCATTTGAAATTTTAACGTTACCTCCCGCCACACCCGCAGGGGCTGGGGTGGCGGGCTAGTTTTAACACCGGCAGATGTCCTCCTCGAAAACAATCAACTTTGGATTCTTCAAATTTTTTTGTGTGACGCGTGTTTTTCGAGTTATTCTGGTTTGTCAACTTAAAATTTACACCCTGATTAACGTTTGCATTTAGCAGCGAGCCTACAGATATCAAAGATCCACCGCAGCTTGCTACATCTATGTTCTACTCATCAATTTACTTACTGGGAGAGCTGTTGATATATTCGTTAACATTTATCATTAGTGTCCTGTCAATGTGTCTCTTTATCAGTCCGTTCAGCAAATTTTCCATCTCAGGTGAAGCACACGTGAAGTGACACGTGCGAAGACTGTGCTTACATCTCTACCACCTATAGTAGTGTCTCCGTGCGGGCTCCCCGGATTCTCTGCCAGTAGCTGTGAGATAGACAAATAGGCGGTTGCCCGCCTGCACGTGGGGCTGGCAACGCTCGTTCGCCTGCCGTGTGCCGGGTTGCCCCTCCTTCAGGGGTCGCTTGCGCTCCCACCGTGCTACTGCCTGCTGCTGCAGTTTGTGTTTACTTCCTCTGTAGAAGACAAACACTGCCGATAATCCAGAGTTCACGGTGCTCACGGAGATTCTCTGGCTCGTTCTCTCAGACCCCTTCTTGCAGCACCAGAGCCATAACGATCTCGGGTGAAGTATCAGGTCACCCGTGAACTGGGTGTATCCAACCTAAAGCAGCTTAATAACCTATTGAGCGGCAGTGCTGGGCCAGAAGGCAAGAAAGCAGCTTTCACACTTCAAAACATGCATAATCTTTTATTTAAATAAAAGTGAATAACTTAGGATAGTCAGTAAAATAGCTTTTAAATAACAAGAAATTAAAAAAATGGTTCAAATGGCTCTGAGCACTATGCGACTTAACTTCTCAGGTCATCAGTCGCCTAGAACTTAGAACTAATTAAACCTAACTAACCTAAGGACATCACACACATCCATGCCCGAGGCAGGATTCGAACCTGCGACCGTAGCGGTCGCCCAGCTCCAGACTATAGCGCCTAGAACCGCACGACCACTCCGGCGGGTACAATAAATTAAACAACTTGTTGAATATTAACGAGGAAATGAGATCAACAATTGACATCAGCAAAAGGGCTATTAAAAAATTAAGACACTAGCAATTTGGTGAAACATTCACAGTTATCTGTTGTCAGCCAAGCTAGACATTAATAATCAAAATCTTAACATTTACAAAATTTTTCAATTGGCTTTTAAAGATAATATCTTAAGTGATTGCAGAACAGTTGGTGGCAGTAGAAAGATAAGCAATGCGTCATGTGCGTTGGTGAGATACGTTCAGAACCAGGAGACGTTATACACTCCTGGAAATGGAAAAAAGAACACATTGACACCGGTGTGTCAGACCCACCATACTTGCTCCGGACACTGCGAGATTGCTGTACAAGCAATGATCACACGCACGGCACAGCGGACACACCAGGAACCGCGGTGTTGGCCGTCGAATGGCGCTAGCTGCGCAGCATTTGTGCACCGCCGCCGTCAATGTCAGCCAGTTTGCCGTGGCATACGGAGCTCCATCGCAGTCTTTAACACTGGTAGCATGCCGCGACAGCGTGGACGTGAACCGTATGTGCAGTTGACGGACTTTGAGCGAGGGCGTATAGTGGGCATGCGGGAGGCCGGGTGGACGTACCGCCGAATTGCTCAACACGTGGGGCGTGAGGTCTCCACAGTACATCGATGTTGTCGCCAGTGGTCGGCGGAAGGTGCACGTGCCCGTTGACCTGGGACCGGACCGCAGCGACGCACGGATGCACGCCAAGACCGTAGGATCCTACGCAGTGCCGTAGGGGACCGCACCGCCACTTCCCAGCAAATTAGGGACACTGTTTCTCCTGGGGTATCGGCGAGGACCATTCGCAACCGTCTCCATGAAGCTGGGCTACGGTCCCGCACACCGTTAGGCCGTCTTCCGCTCACGCCCCAACATCGTGTAGCCCGCCTCCAGTGGTGTCGCGACAGGCGTGAATGGAGGGACGAATGGAGACGTGTTGTCTTCAGCGATGACAGTCGCTTCTGCCTTGGTGCCAATGATGGTCGTATGCGTGTTTGGCGCCGTGCAGGTGAGCGCCACAATCAGGACTGCATACGACCGAGGCACACAGGGCCAACACCCGGCATCATGGTGTGGGGAGCGATCTCCTACACTGGCCGTACACCACTGGTGATCGTCGAGGGGACACTGAATAGTGCACGGTACATCCAAACCGTCATCGAACCCATCGTTCTACCATTCCTAGACCGGCAAGGGAACTTGCTGTTCCAACAGGACAATGCACGTCCGCATGTATCCCGTGCCACCCAACGTGCTCTAGAAGGTGTAAGTCAACTACCCTGGCCAGCAAGATCTCCGGATCTGTCCCCCATTGAGCATGTTTGGGACTGGATGAAGCGTCGTCTCACGCGGTCTGCACGTCCAGCACGAACGCTGGTCCAACTGAGGCGCCAGGTGGAAATGGCATGGCTAGCCGTTCCACAGGACTACATCCAGCATCTCTACGATCGTCTCCATGGGAGAATAGCAGCCTGCATTGCTGCGAAAGGTGGATATACACTGTACTAGTGCCGACATTGTGCATGCTCTGTTGCCTGTGTCTATGTGCCTGTGGTTCTGTCAGTGTGATCATGTGATGTATCTGACCCCAGGAATGTGTCAATAAAGTTTCCCCTTCCTGGGACAATGAATTCACGGTGTTCTTATTTCAATTTCCAGGAGTGTTCATATACAATTCAGCACCGCAAGAGGCAGATAACCCAACGGGTGGGCGGTATGAACTCGCTACCCACGGGTGTGCTGGTAGATAGTGGAAGGTCCCCTACAACGTGAACTATGACAGACTAAGAACTAACCTTAGAAAACTATTAACGGTGCACTGCTTTACAATGGGCTGCCAATATTTCGTTACGTGACCATTTAGTAGCCAAGTATAAATTAATAAGAAACAAATATCTACCCAATCAGCGAATATGGTGATGAGCAACGAAGCACTTAACACCTGCGTAGAACTCCAATTAAAGGAATGAAAAACCCACACTATTTTCAAATGAAAGAAACTACAAACTCGCTGACTTCCAACACGTTTTGCAGTAAAACAATAGCCAGAAGTAACGAATTGAGTAGCTCTTACTAACGTAAACCCCACTATTTCAAATAGCTAAGCAACCGAATCTCAGAAATCAAACAAGGGTTACCAGGCTACCCATAACAACTACAGTGGAAAAGTACATTCTCATTTTCAAAGAATTTACCCACCAAAATGTTTCACAAATACTTAACTAAAATGATTACAATGAAAAGGCACTCGGATTGTGTTATAAGAACCCCACTACAATGTCTTGCCAATGCTTAACTAAAACTATTACAGTGAAAAGGCATTCTGATTAAGACTTCACCGTATTTAAAAGGAAGAACAACACGCCGTTTAGCCCTCAGCAGGGTTCGCGGCAATCCTCTCGAAATTTGACCAATTTAAACAGGTAGTTCTGATTAACGTAGCTCGACTAGCTCTGTAATACAGACCACTCAACTTCCTCATATATCACAAACAGCTGCCATTAACGTCCTTAATGAAACAGAATTGTTCAATCAAAGTGAAATTCAGCTCTTCCTGAACGAACTGCCTTATACAGGAAACACAGCGGATCTTCTGGGAAGGAGAAACTAATCGTAGCACTACGACTTTAACAAAACAAGGCGCAGAAGGCACAGAAATAGTCTCACCAAAAATATATGTGAATCGGTAGCGAAGTAGAGCGCAAAACCTCCCCACGATCGCCACAGTCAAATTTCCAGACACACATCGCCACCACAGCCAACCAAAAGCACCGTCTTCGCGGAACGAGGTCTGTGCCCCTCTAAAATCTGTTCACTATTGGCTCCAGACAGTGGACGTACACAGGCCTAGCGCCTCGCAAGTGCTCCTTCCAATTCAGCCCGCCAATTCTGGCAACCTTCGTGGTGATCAAATCTCCCAACACGGAAAACGACGACAGATCATGCCCAGCAACTACGATCTATCAATCGATTGATCGATGGGAGATGGCACGGCTCAACTCGGCTCCGATAGCCGTGAATCTCTCTCAATTTTTCTTTTTTTTCAGTCTTTTCGCAGGAATATGAATCGTGTACTAGCATTCAGCAAGCTAAAGGCAGTGAATCTCGTGTACTTGTTAGTCACCCCAAGTGAAATTCTTCATTTGTTGGTTCTCTACGATGTTCACCTTTAATGTTCATCTTTGCGTTCCTTGTGCAGAAGGTGTCACAATTTTAGCTAATGTCAATGTATTTCATACGATTACTTACATTTCGGAACCATGTATAAGATTCTCATTTGCGTGAGACCACGCGTAACGGGAAACTACTGATTCGAAATTTTACATTTTGAAGCACTGTTTTATTGTTGTTTACGAACCATCATCCATTGATTATGTAATGGCTTGAGAGCATTGTGGTATATAACATATTTTCGAATATTGGCGAATCGCACGCTGAATTCTTACTATATCGTGAACTGTGCTTCCAAAGTACACCGGGATTTCTTGCTTTTCTCTCTGGACCACTAACTTGATCCATGAAGTGCTAGGAGAACGTCTGCTTAAACTTAATTCTAACCTCACCTTTTTATTAAGGAATGATATACATATGCTTTCTAATCTAACATTCTTATTTGTTGGATGAAACACGATTTGATACTACTCACGCATAGACAGACACACACGTAGAAGCAGTCATTGGCATCTTACTAAGATGTGGAAGACTTGCTGTTAAATACAAAATACACGTGTATTATATATTACAGGGTATTCAAGTGTATGTATATATAAAAGAGCCATGTGGCCATAAAAGTGATCATAGATTGTGTAGATATACACATAAATTAATTAATTCTTACAGTGTCTGTAGTTGCAGGGGATCGATATAAGTAAATCTTTTCAAACTAGAAATACAAAGGCATAAGTTACATGGATAAAATTAACACGCTGTTTTTAAAACGTTACAAATAGCCAAGCTGACAAAAGCAATAACAAAAACTACTTGCTTTTCTCTGTGGAACTGACAATGTTTCGTCTAATCGAATAATTTCTTTTGTTAACTGATTCGTGGCTTCTTGTATACTGATGACTGTGGTGCAGGTATGGGCACTCTACCTGTATGAGACATTGATTGGCAGTCTACGAAGTCTCGTAGTTTTCCACTCACGTCATTTACGCCCGCCGGCTTTTAAGGGGCCGCGAATAAATACTGTTAGCTACGGTGAGAGCGTGGTCTTTGTTTGGTGACCTCTGTTTCCTTATATAGCTCCAAACGTCGATAAGTGGCGAGCGATGCGGGTTCTGGAGTAAGCGAAGAACTCACTGTCGGCCAGTCTATGTTGTGATGATTTAAAAATGGGTCTCGACGCGCAACTAGCCATCGAATGAATAAAAATTAAAAATTTGCAACTTGGGTTGGTTTTTCGTTCTACTGATTAATAGAAGTTGCTGACCCAAGCTACTCCAGCATGCTGGAAGTTCGTAAAAGGGTTATTTAGTTGGTCCTAACTTATTAACGTTCTAAATAATCGATTCACAGCCGATGTGGTAAAGACTAATCCTAGTTAGTTAAGAATAGCAGGGTACTATGAAGACATCTATTACGAAATTACAAAACATAATCTGCGCAATTACAAGATTCCATTAATTCTATTGATCAGACTAAGTTTAAAATTAGCACAGCACCTATCTTCTATGCAAGAATCGCGCCCCCCATTTTCAGAAGACGAACACGTAATTGGCTCATGCCATCTGGCTTCTTTGTTAGTAAAAGCATCTACCCTGATTGCTGCTGACAACAGAGAGCTCAGAAAACTGTCTGGTGGAACTAAACACATTTATTTCTACGGTTCCTTGTTTCTAGAGCTGAGCTGTGTATATTATCTTAGATAGTCGATGGGAGAACACGTCTGCTGTGTCAATCTCCAGAAGGCTGCGTTCATCGTGGAGACGAAGTACGACGTGGAGATGCGAATTTAACTACACACGGGACTCGTGGTTGCGTCTGCAAACCCCTACATTCGAAGTGACTCAAGTACAGAGCCCATTCATGAATGAAGAAAATTGGCTTGGACTCTTGCCATGACTCAAGTGCGCGGTCGTGAGCACATCTGAATGCCTGTCTCCATGCAGAAGCACCGATTTGTTCCCGTGCTCGCAGAGAAATGATTCTGCTACAAGTGGCACAATCAGCACTTTTCTTAGACTACGTTTGAGAATGATCACTGGACACTATGCCAGCAATGTCTCAAACAAATTGGTTCAAATGGCTCTGAGCACTATGGGACTTAACATCTGAGGTCATCAGTCCCCTAGAACTTAGAACTACTTAAACCTAACTAACCTAAGGACATCACACACATCCATTCCCGAGGCAGGATTCGAACCTGCGACCGTAACGGTCACGCAGTTCCAGACTGAAGCGCCTAGAACCGCTCCGCCACACTAGACGGCTCAAACAAATTATATGCACTCCAATCTATTGGTGGACTCCCACCAGAGAGGTCATTGACACATTCTGTCTCAATACTATAGAACCTTGGTTCACTGATGTGGTCTCTTGACTCAGCCAATGACGACCATCGTTACAAACTGATTTCCTCCCACTCTTTCTAGACAAGAAACCGCTAACCAACACCGAACAGTTTATACTAATTTGTTAGAAGTTTCTTAATCAATTTAAAGCAAAGTCCACCGAAAGGCCTTAGCCAATCCCAAGACCTTCTGGATACAGCAGCGGGAAACTGCTACGTATTCTACGTGGGAAGGGTTCTTAACCATTGAATCCTGGGGGCCTGCTTAGCTGCAGAAGACGTCCAGTGGGGCTCAGAAAACTGCGGGTGATTCTTGTTAGATGGCTATCTTTACGGCGTCCTTTCAACTTTCGCCCACGCTCCTGACAATGGAAAGCGACGCTCGCTGGGCCGCACCACAGAACGGTTTTATAGCCGGCTGTAAAAATCGTTCCTTCAGCCGCTTAGGAAAATATTGCAGCTCCTCTCTGACCTGCCCGAATTCCGTCACATACCTATCCCTTTCATGCTATCATAGCCGGCGCAAAACTTATTTCCGTAAAGCTTGAAGTACTACAGTTGTTAGTGTGAGGCTGCCCAGTATCAACGAGTACTATTAATAAACTGATAAGCACACCTACTCTTCAATCCCAAATCATATAAATACACTATGTGATCAAAAGTATCAGTACACCCCCAAAAACATACGTTTTTGATATTAGGTGCATTTTGCTGCCACCTACTGCCAGGTACTCCGTATCAGCGACCTCAGCAGTCATTACACATAGTGAGAGAGCAGAATAGGGAGCTCTGCGGAACCCAAGGACTTTAAACGTGGTCAAGTGACTGGGTGTCACTTGTGTCATAAGTCTGTACGCGATATTTCTATACTCCTAAACATCCCTAGGTCCACTAACTGCGATGTGATAGTGAAGTGGGAACGTGAAGAGACACATACAGCACAAAAGCGCACAGGCCGACCTCGTCTGTTGACTGAGAAAGACCTCCGGCAGTTGAAGAGGGTCGTAACGTGTAATCAGCAGACAACTATCCAGACAATCCACAGGAATTCCAAACTGCACCAGGATCCACATAAGACGGTACAAACCCCCGATACTAGATGAATATTTCTAGTATGCAAGGATTGCTTTGTGGAAAGCGGACGTGCTACATGCTGCGCGATTCGCGGAAGCGCATGGCGCGCCCGCGCAAGATTTGCAGTTTGGGGCATTGTTTGGTTTTTCGCACATTACGCGAAAACTATGTAGCTTACGGTGAAGAGCGATGCGGCAGTGGATTGTGGTCATCAATACGCACCCTTTGAAAGTTTGATCTTTATTTCAAGTCACGAGATGCAAAAGTTATAGTAACCTCAAAATCGGTTAATATCACGAATACAGAAAAGGTTAATAGAAATGGTAAATACCGACTTATAGGGATGAGCGAGCACTCATTAAAAATGTTTCGTCGTATCGGATCGAGTTCCGTAGTTATATGTTAAGATTCATAAATAATTAAGCCCGAAAAGAGCAGTAAACAAAATTTGAGGAAAAATTGTTTATAAAATTCAATAGAAAATTCAGGACCTAAAGAACGGCACTATATAATATTTTGGGTAGCATCACACGTAATTTAAACTAGTTATACTATACACTTGACTTGCAATAGTTTTCATTGTTTCCAAATTATTATTAAAATTATCGACCATAATTAATTAATTATTATAGATATGAAGATTTTGAGCAGCGCAATGTGTAGATCGTTATAGATTACGTCTAAAAACAGTGCTATATGCAGTTCTATGTTAAAACTTTGCAGCACAGATCTCAACGAACAAACTTGTGCTGAGTGGCGAAATTTTGCAAAAACTAAAACTTGATTTACGGGCGATAGAATTATCCTGGAAATTAAGGTAACATAGTGGATAGTATGTACTCTTTAGCGCGGTTCCGATGGTGTACTTATTTCTGTCGCGGGATGTATGTATCAAAATTTGTAACCTTAACTGGTGATTGTTGAGGCTTTCGTGGCCACTTATTGACAAACTGCCTATTGGCTTCTGTCTCGGGTTCTTCGGCCGACGTTCATCTAATGATTTTTCTGACGTTTCGCCAGCACGAGTGGCTGGCATTGTCAAAGCTTCCCCCTCCATTGCCGGTGGTGAACTGGAGCCGAGCTTGCGGCCGCAGACTATATGTACCTGGCGCGCCAACGTCCGGGAGCTTCTTCGCGGTCATTTCCGGTGCGGTTCTCCTCTTGCTACCTGCGACGGTCGTTCGCTGCAGTACGGGAAGCCAGGATCCGTTTACCTTAAGGCTTTCCTCTTTCTTGTTCAAACTGTTCGCGTGTTTTTGTATCTCTACAGCTTCTCTGAACAAGCGCGTGTGATAGTGGTTCTCTACAGCCAGAACTTCCGTGTCGGCGAATTTTATTACGTGGTCGGTCTCATTCAGTGCGTGTTCTGCCACAGCCGATTTCTCCACCTGCCCCAACCTGCAATGTCGCTTATGCTCTTTGATCCTGGTGTTAATGGATCGTCCAGTCATTCCGATAAACTTTTCCGCATGTGCATGGTGTGGTGTCACCGCCAGACACCACACTTGCTAGGTGGTAGCCTTTAAATCGGCCGCGGTCCGTTAGTATACGTCGGATCCGCGTGTCGCCACTATCAGTGATTGCAGACCGAGTGCCGCCACACGGCAGGTCTAGAGAGACTTCCTAGCACTCGCCCAGTTGTACAGCCGACTTTGCTAGCGATGGTTCACTGACAAAATACGCTCTCATTTGCCGAGACGATAGTTAGCGTAGCTTTCAGCTACGTCATTTACTACGACCTAGCAAGGCGCCATTACCAGTTACTATTGATGCAGTAAAACATGTACCGCCAAGAGCGATGTTCACCATTTATGGATTAAAGTTAAGTATTCCACAGCTACGTCCTTTTTTGCTAGTCTAATTTCCTTGACCTGTTCCAGACTTCACGCCAGCCTGCGTGAGCTAAAACGCGTGCCTTTCGGCTTCCTCTCAAAAACGGGTTGGCTCTCTTGCCAATCCACAACACATGGTATGCGGTATATTCCCGACATTGCAAGTGTGTCTCTTTTCTCCTTCGCCGATCTAAGACACTCTTTGATCTTCCTTGTCGGTTTGAAAATCGTCTTTACGCCATGTTTGCGCAATATACGGCCGATTCTGTCCGTCACTCTGGGAATGTATGGCAGAAAGGCCGTACCCGACATTTCTTTTTCTGGTTCCTTACTTCGCCGAGTGTTTGGCTCTGTTACACTTCTAATATAATTTGTGGAGTACCCATTGCTCCTCAGGACAGTTTGCAGGTGTTGCATTTCTCGTTTGAGGTGTTGCGGCTCACATATTCGTCCTGCTCTCGTTACGAGCGTACTAATCATGCCTCTTTTCTGGCTCGGGTGGTGGTTTGACAGTTTGTGCAGGTATCGGTCCGTGTGAGTCGGTTTTCGCGCGGTTTTCGCGCCGATTTATTTCGACAGAGAGTATTGTTTAACAATGCAAGTGTGCAAGCATATATTTAGTGAACTGGAAGTGCTACGATTATTTGTGAGAGTACGATTTAAGAGGTATACATCGTCGTAAGTGAACATGTGGCGATCTGTGATTTCGCGCCAAAACTGTTAGAACAAAGATGACAGTGAGACTTGTGGATCTGTTCGAATTGAATGAGTAACTTTAGATTATAGCAGCCTAAATTACTGCTATTGGGGGCTCGGAGTCAAATTACTATTAAAGTAAAACTATACACCGTCTCACCAGTGCTAATTTCATTGTGTGAAAGAAAAGGACAACGTCAATAAATTGTGATTGAACTGTGTCGTGAAAAACTGATTCTGCTATAATAATCGCCTAATTTTTGTTCCCTAGCATTAACTGTACTCATGTGTGAGTGAATAATTAATTAAAAAACTATAACAAATGCGCGGGTGTGGAAGTGTACTAATTCACTAAGTGTGGAAATCATCCCCTGAGACTTACGTGAGAGCCAAAATTTGCAATAACACTTTTAACCAACATTTGTATATGCACGTTCATGTGAACTCTCTGCAACCGCACTTCTTTATTATTTTACCGCCCCGTCGCATACTGCAAGTACTATGATAGGTGGGAGGTGAGAAAATTTTGATTTCATGGTCGAGCGGCTGCTCATGAGCCACACTTCACACCGGTAAATGCCAAACGACGCCTCGCTTGGTGTAAGGAGCGTAAACATTGGACGACTGAACAGTGAGAAAACGTTGTGTGGAGTGACGAATCACGGTACACAATGTGGCGATCCGATGGCAGGGTGTGAGTATGGCGAATGCCCGATGAACGTCATCTGCCAGCGTGGATAGCGCCAACACTAAAATTCGGAGGCGGTGGTGTTATGGTGTGGTCGTGTTTTTCATGGAGGGGGTTGCACCCCTTGTTATTTTGCGTGGCACTATCACAGCACAGGCCAACATTGATGTTTTAAGCGCCTTCTTGCTTCTCACTGTTGACGAGCAAATCGGGGAATGCTATTGCATCTTTCAACACGATCGAGTACCTGTTCATAAAGTTCAGCCTGTGGCAGAGTGGTTACACGACAAAAACATCCCTATAATGGACTGGCCTGCACAGAGTCCTGATCTGAATCCTATAGAACACTTTTGAGATATTTTGGAACGCCGACTTTGTGCCAGGCCTCACCGACCGACATCGATACCTCGCCTCAGTGCAGCACTTCATGCAAAGTGGGCTCCCATTCCCCAAGAAACCTTCCAGTACCTGACTGAAAGTAGGCCAGCGAGATTGGAAGCTCCATCAAGGCTAAGGGTGGGCCAACACCATATTGAACTCCAGCATTCCCGATGGATGGCGCCACGAACTTGTCTTTTTCAGCCGGGTGTCCGGATACTTTTGATTATGTAGTGTATGTTAATCTAATCAAGCGAATTATTTGTGTTAATTGATCATGTGAGGAAGGAAAATAATGCAGCCTTACGACAAAGACACCTAACAGGGTATTTATCCATCCTACGTCACTTTTTAAACTACAATATCGCTTCGTACCGTATTTTATGTGCACATTTTACACGACATGTAGAGTAACTTTGAACAACCGTACCTCGGAAATGGATAAATATATCAAGAAAAGTTTCGAGGCTGTTCGATATCGTTATCCTGGAAATATATCGTAAGTGTTACATTCACTTCCTGTCCATATCCGTCTGGAAATCTGCGGCTTGGTTTTGATACTCAACAGCCATGTTTCTAGGATGTTTCTCGATAACAGTTACAGATTTTTTGAAAACGAGAGGATATCGCTTCTAGATAAATGCCTAAAGAAAACGACGATAAAATTTGACCAATTTCCTGCTATTATTAATTATTTAGATCTCCCTTCATACCGGGTTTTGCATGCGTATTTTACGTGTACAGGAAGGGTAACTTTGAACCACTGTCTCGGAAACGGATGACTATATCAATAAAATTGTTCGAAGTCTGGCTGTTAGGAATATATCGTGAGAATCTCAGCCAATTGCTGCGTGTAGTCATCTTGGAATCCGTGCTCGGTTTCGGTACGAAAAAGTGAAAAGTGTCTCTGGTTTCTGTTTCTCCAAGGAACCGTCAGTTAGGTAATAACTTTGAACTGCTGTATATCGGAGTCGAAAAGTTGTTCATGATCAGTATCTTAGGAATATGGCGTAAGAACTTCAGCCATTTGCTGTGCATGGCTGTCTTGGAATCCACAGTCCAGTTTTGCTACGAAAAAGTTACAAAAATGGTTTTTGGGTGATCTTATAAGGAACCGTCCATGAACTAATGACGCCCTTCGAATAGCCCTACGGTAGACTACATCATACGCAAAAAGAACCATACGTTTTGTTCCATTTGCCTAAGCAGGGGGAAGTGACTAACATTCATAATTTTACCCTGCAGTGTAGGATAGCGTCAGTAAAATGTTGGGTACAAGAATGGTCCAGAGCCTAAGTGCTATGTGAGACACTTGACGCTATATAACACCAATGGAAGCCAAACATACAGTGCGTTTTCATGCCCAGTACAATGCCCATAATCGCAATATGAGCAACTGCACCTCCGATATATTTGTATGGTGACATTTCTATGTAAGCCTGAGCCTGTTTTGCTTTCATTGTACTATGTTGCATGCCTCAACAAGGACACAGCACAATGTTTCCAAATATTTGACGAGAGAAATTACTTGCTGGGACTTTTTGTATACTCGGTATCCCACGTGCTCAACACCGTCCAAAATCAGCCAGTCTGAATCAGGCGAAAGGAACCAATACTAAATCAATAATAGTTACAATCCTGCAACCAAGACCTTTTGTTTCTTTATCGTGTATGACTGGTTGCCGTATCATCCTTGTCACGAACTGAAACCAGTTTTAATTTTCAAACTTATTGAACAATGAAAATAACTTACGTGAATTCAAATTAAGATAAATTTATATGAATTAAAATAAGATTCCCGGTTTTGCCACTCTTTCTCCTACACTGGATCAGACGGTAAACACTTCGTCTTACAAATACAGCCCTGCATGACCGACACAGGCTAAGCGTTTCCCTGTCCATAGATAAGACAATTTCGGGATCAACCCAGAAAGAACGCAAAGCAGACTTCCGTGCCGCTGTAATATTACTCTCATGTGAATTTGCCCTCATCAACGCATGACTTGATTCCTCTTAGACTCCTCAGCAGCGTACGCAGGTAGTTTAAAAATACCTTCTGTGATAGGATTTATAAAATCAACGAATGGTGAACGCTTGGGAGTCGGGACAAATTTCAACCCTTTCCGTAGCACGGATAAAGTTGCGTCGTCCAAATATTTCCTCGTGAGATTCATTACAGCAAGACGACATGTAATACCACACTCCGGCTGCTATGGCAAAATCGGTGGAAATTAATTGACAGACAAACTGAACACAGAGAGACAATTGCTAGAAAATGCTGAAACTGTCCAAGCGATATTGAGATATAGCCGATACAATTCTCTCGAAACAAACTCAAGCTGTCGGCATAATGGATCCTCTCACGGAGAAATGCTTGATACGATTAACGGAAAGGCCGGCCGGTGTGGCCAAGCGGTTCTAGGCGCTACAGTTTGGAACCGCGCAACTGCTACGATCGCAGGTTCGAATCCTGCCTCGGGCATGGATGTGTGTGGCGTCCTTAGGTTAGCTTAAGTAGTTCTAAGTTCTAGGGGACTCATGACCTCAGATGTTGAGTCCCATAGTGCTCAGAGCCATTTTTTTTTTTTTTATTAACGGAAGGACAATTCAATCGATGCACTACTTAGACAAACGCTGAACAACATTATGGTCTTTACACCACTATAAAAGCAACGATATGTGTCTTGTTTGTGCTTGACGTAACACCGCCAACTGAGGAATAACTTCTCATACACTGTCAGATTTCTTTTAATTTGTGCCTTCGAAATGACGGGTGCTCATCTGCAGGAATATCTACTGTTATCGAGCAGTTTTACCCAGCTGCTTTCCTGCAAGTTATTTGAACACTCTGTTAACTGTTTTGCGTGCTATACTCTTGCTCTACAGGTAATGATTTTCCCCTGTATTGCTCCTCCCTACATTATGTTAACAATTCTTGGATGTACCAGCAGATTCCCTACTTCTGTCACTTTACTGGCGAATGAACTCCATAGATTTCTAGCCTCAGCTTTTTTTTAATTACTCATTTCATACTTGTCTGGTTCATTTAATTTTTAAGATTGTTCAGTAGCACCACTTTTTAAATACATCGAATTTCTTCTTCTCTTGATTTTAGATAGAGCAATTTTCCCTTCCATTCCTTACCGTGCTCATGATATGCACTTTTAGCACCTTATTTCATAATTTCGTATCATTATCAGGTATATAGTTATATGTAAGCATGGTTTGTTAAAAGAAATAGCCAACAGATTTAGCACAGAATATGGCTCAACAGGAATAGAGAAAAGACAGATTTGGTGAATAGTATTAAACTGGAGACTAACAACTGAGGAGGAAGTAAAGAAGTAGTAGAAGAAGTAAAAAATTCTTCTGTCTAGGAAGCAAGACTACAGGATGGGCGAAGCAAGGACCTGTAAAGCATGAGTAGAGCATGCAAAACAGATAATAGAGTGTTCAGATAACTTGCAGGAAAGCAGCTGGGTAAAACTGCTCGATAACAGCAGATATTCCTGCAGATGAGCACCCGTCATTTCGAAGGCACAAATTAAAAGAAATCTGACAGTGTTTTTACTTACTCATTTCATACTTGCCTGGTTCATTTAATTTTTAAGATTGCTCGGTAGCACCACTTTTGAAATACTTTGAATTTCTTCTTCTCTTGAATTTAGATAGAGCAATTTTCCCTTCCATTCATTACCGTGCTCATGACATATACTTTTAGCACCTTATTTCATAATTTCGAATCATTATCAGATATCAGTAGGCCTATGTTATTGAAGAAATCTGTGCTCACTCGTGGCCTTCGACATTCTGATACGGCCCTTGCTTCGCCCATCCTGTAGTCTTGCTTCCTAAACAGAATAATTTTTTACTTCTTCTACTACATTGTTCCTCCTCAGTTGTTAGTCTCCAGTTTAATAGTATTCACCAAATTTGTCTTTTCTCTATTTCTGTTGAGCCATATTCTGTGCTAAATCTGTTGGCTATTCCTTTTAACAAACCATGGTTAAATATAGCTATAATCTTATTACTGGACATGGTAAAATATGAAGATAAGTGGTCTCTTGTGTTAAAAGTGTGGGTTCAGAGAAACTCTTAATAGTCAATATCGAAAACGCAGTTGTATTGATTACTGGTTCCAGTTTATCTACAAGACATTTTAAGATCTGTAATATAGACAATTACTTCCAGTAATTTCAAAAATGTAAGTTACTGGAGTAGACGTACCGTCTCATAATAAGTACCGTAGTAAAACTGATTGATTATTGTACAGCTGTCAAATGATGTGAGCAGGTTCGTTTGTTATACAGTCATTTGGAGCAATGATTTAAATTATGCTAAAGATGTACTTAAGTCGTGACAGTAATATCATATTGCAAGAATACATACCAAGGATAGAGCTGTAAGTGCTATGTCATCTGCGTACCTTAGGTTTGATGTTTGTTCCCTTTCTTCGCATCGTAAATTCCAGGCGGGCCACAAGGAGTATGTTGGCCAGCTACCTGCGTAATTTTAGAGTTGGGCCCTTCAGTAATGCTGATATAACGATCTCTAACACAGCAGTCTACCGTAACGGTAGGCAGAATTGCTACAAGCCGTAGCATGAGTTCAGAGTTTCACAGCCTGCTATGTGACAGAAACCTAGTTCCGTCATAACAAGCTGGGATAGGGCAAGTACATACACTCCAGTTCAGCTAGCATTTCTACTGGCGCTGTGCATTCCTTTGTCGATGTCTCCTTGCCAGTCATTGGCCGAATGTACTGCCTAACAACCAGAGATTAGTCCTGCAGGCGCTGGTCTTTGGGACGTCAACTTGCCCTGGTGGATCTGAGCTTCAGACTTGTACAGCCAAGGCGAGGCCAGTGTTTCGTGGCCTCACACTCCAGCCAGGTTTTGAGGATCCTGGGTTCGAAACGGGCAGCCTCAGGACTCAAAATACACGACTCCAGCCTTGAGCTCACTGTAGTCCGGAGTGAACACCTGTCTTACGTCAGTAAGGCCTCGATTGCCGTCAGACACTATTGAGGTGTCTCAGAATTCTGCTGCTGCGGCAGACTCTCTGCCATGAAACACTGTCGGCTGCTGGTCTGCAGGCATCGACCTAGTGTATGAGAACATCTGAGAACATCTATGATGCATATATGCAGTCTGTACCAAGTCTAGGATTCGATCCCGGGTATCCTGCTCATTAGGCGGATACACTAACCTCTATGCCACCCTGGCACTGTGCTTTCTCACAAATGCACAGACTACACGACTACACTTGCACGTCTCCCATCTCTGTCCAAATACTGTTCCACGTCTCAGAAAACCTGATATATCTCCTAAACTCGAACAGCATGGCAGAGGCTCTTCATCTTACTGGAATATAACATCAGCGTCGAATGAAGTAGAGGATACTGCATGAAACCCATGTATACATGTATATGAGGTGTCAGGTCAGAGGGGTGTTCTGAACACAATTTCGACACAAAGCAGCTCAATAGGCTGTGGAGTGGAAGGGGTAAGCTAGCAATAGAACAGTGCATCACCACTGACTAGACACTCATTTATTGAACACGTATGTCAGGTATTACCCAAAAGGAACAATCACTACAAATTACAAATAATATTCTTTTCCTTTAAGTCACTCAAACATTTAAACAGGCAAATAGCAATCATTTAACTGAAAGCCTTTTAAGAAAGCAAGTCTAGAAATTTTGAATGATAAGTTAAAATTATAATTAAATAGGCTCTGACCGAGCACATATTTGAAAAGGAAATACTTCCTTTAAGGGACCAACATTAATTACATAATCCTCAACAACCATATTACATCCAAGATATTTAAGAGTAAATAGTAATATATAACACCAGAGAGCAGCAGTCGCAAGTTTTAAGCAGCACGTTTCAGATGGACTGCACTGCAACAGTACAATACAAGTCCCTCAGAGGATATCCGCTCACAGGAAGTTATTGACGCAATGGACAAAGTATCAACATTATTCCATGTACAGACCTAAAACAAATTAAAAGCTCTCTTAAGTTTGGTACAGTTAATTCCCTTTCAACATCACATACATCACAAGTCTAGCCCTAGGAAGACACCGACACCCCGCAATTTAGCACGCGAAAAACTACAGCGATGCACTCATCACGTATCCTTACAAAATCCAAGAACAGAGAGCCGGCTCCCCAATAGCGGAACATTTAAACACGCGCAGCGTGTGGGTTTGCGGTGTGCTGATCTCGCCCTTAACCAACACCAGTTCAAATACTAGTCAGCCTACAATCTTGAACCACCATACACACTCCCTCAGTTACTGCATAGAAAGCCAATGTGATAGGCAAACAGACCAGCATATGATACAAGCTTGAGCAATTTCCTTACTAGACAACCCTTATGAATAGTAGCTGTAATTTTTTTTAAAACGTGAGTACACCCACAATCAAAAGACAAACAACGCCAATCATAAGGACAGTAGCACATAAGCAAGTAGCAATGGTAACTTCTGCTTAGATTGGCTACAAATCAGCGCGTGATTTAATACACCAGAGAACAGTCTTTACAACATAATCATCAATAGAATAGCAAATTACTCACACGTGTACTCCCCCACGATTTCGATTCGCAAAGCCATAGACAAAACGTGGAGAACGTATCACTTAGATCAGATAACAAACTCCCTTAGTTGCACAGAAAAGAACCAGTCCTAATGAAACCACCACAATACAAGCGCCTGATTTTCATACATTTATAACGGCAAGCAGCAACATCGTACGGAAAAGAGCGTAGACACAAGCTCTTACCAATTCTCTTCTCCGAAAGCAGCCACCGCAACTCTCGGGAACCACTGGGACATCCAATGCAAAAATCGTTACTCCTTCACACAATTTACAGGACGCCCGCTTCACGCTGCTTGCTACGGCGCCTTCCGTTCAGAGCTAACTTGTATATCTCCATGCGATAGGTCCAGTCCCACACTCGCTGCGTCAACCCCGACAACCGTCTTCCACCACGTCCCGGAGCACCCCCCCCCCCCCCCCAGGACCCAGGACCACCGCCTCGTTACTCCTCCCGTAGGCCCCAGAGGGCGCTGCTTAGCGCCCTGACCGTCACAGGAAAGATAAACCACCAGAGTGGCATTATCGATATGAGCCGCCACGGCTCAGTATACTTTTGCCTGAAAGTGAGGAGACCGCAAGGCCACCAAAATCGATGTATGTCGTAACTTATACAGTGATGTCATGAGAAGTCACATGGAATATCGATAAGGCGAAAACATCGCGAGGAGACTGGCGCAAGTTTCTGCAAAATCTGAGTCCTCTGGGATGCGTGGTTAAAGGAGTGAGGGAGAGGGGCAGATCGCTTTACGCCCCCTGGTTTCCCGCTGGAGGGAACGGAAGGGCCGCGGCCGCTTGCTGGGAGGGGAGGCAGGGAGAACCGACCACAAATTGGCTCACGCGAACCGCTCATTAGCGCTTCGCAGGCTAAATTCGTTCCCTGCGTGCCACGCGCGCCGCGCTGCTGGCAAAACACGCAACGCTTCTCTAACTGCTCGGCCAACACGTCGTTACTCCAGCAAACAGCTGCTCTTCCACTGGCTTTGGAGCTACTGATTAACTCTACCACGTAGTAACTTCTTGTGCATACACCAACAGAATCAGTGTGACCGTTTTAGCAAATAAATAAATACCTCCTGCGTCCTGTACTGTGCCAAACCGTATAAGTAACGTCATTGCAACGACTGTTACAATGAAACTTCCTGGCAGATTAAAACTGTGTGCACGACCGAGACTCGAACTCGGGACCCGAGTTCGAGTCTCGGTCGGGCACACAGTTTTAATCTGCCAGGAAGTTTCATATCAGCGCACACTCCGCTGCAGAGTGCAAATCTCATTCTGGAGACTGTTACAATCTTTGCTTTAGTTATGAGGGTTCGGTGCCTCAGTCGGTGAATACGGAAGACTGATACACTACTGGCCATTAAAAGCGCTACACCAAGAAGAAATGCAGATGATAAACGCTTATTCATTAGACAAATATATTATACTAGGACTGACATGTGATTATATTTTCACGCAATTTGGGTGCATAGATCCTGAGAAATCAGTACCCAGAATAACCATCAAATTCAAATGGTTCAAATGGTTCAAATGGCTCTGAGCACTATGGGACTTAACATCCATGGTCATCAGTCCCCTAGAACTTAGAACTGCTTAAACCTAACTAAGGACATCACACACATCCATGCCCGAGGCAGGATTCGAATCGGCGACCGTAGCAGTCGCGCGGTTCCGGACTGCGCGCCTAGAACCACTAGACCACCGCGGCCGGCAGAACAACCATTTCTGGCCGTAATAACGGCCTTGATAGGCCTGGGCATTGAGTCAAACACAGCTTGCATGGCGTGTACAGGTACAGCTGCCCATGCAGCTTCAACACGATACCACATATCATCAAGAGTAGTGACTGACGTATTGTGACGATCCAGTTGCTCGGCCACCATTGACCAGATGTTTTCAATTGGTGAGAGATCTGGAGAATGTGCTGGCCGCGGCAGCAGTCGAACATTTTCTGTATCCAGAAAGGCCCGTACAGGACCTGCAACATGCGGTCGTGCATTATCCTCCTGAAATGTAGGGTTTCGCAGGGATCGAATGAAGGGTAGAGCCACGGGTCGTAACACATCTGAAATGTAACGTCCACTGTTTAAAGTGTCGTCAATGCGAACAAGAGGTGGCCGAGACGTGTAACCAATGGCCCTCTATACCATCACGCCGGTGATGACGAATACACGGTTCCAATGTGCGTTCACCGCGATGTCGCCAGACACGGATGCGACCATCATGATGCTGTAAACAGAAGGTGGATTCATCGGATAAAATGACGTTTTGCCATTTGTGCACCCAGGTTCGTCGTTGAGTACACCATCGCAGGTGCTCCGGTCTGTGATTCAGCGTCAAGGGTAACCGCAGCCATGGTCTCCAGCTGATAGCCCATGCTGTTTCAAACATCGTAGAACTGTTCGTGCAGATGGTTGTTGTCTTGCATACGTCCCCATCTGTTGACTCAGGGATCGAGACGTGGCTGCACGACCCGTTACAGCCATGCGGATAAGATGCCTTTCATCTCGACTGCTAGTGATACGACGCCTTTGGGATCCAGGACGGCGTTCCGAATTGCCCTCTTGCACCCACCGATTCCATATTCTGCTAACAGACATTGGATCTCGGCCAACTCGAGCATCAATGTCGCGATACGATAAACCGCAATCGCGATAGGCTACAATCCGGCCTTTATCAAAATCGGAAACGTGATTGTACGTATTTCTCCTCCTTATACGAGGCATCACAACAATGTTTCACCAGGCAACGCCGGTCAACTGCTGTTTGTGTAGGAGAAATCGGTTGGTAACTTTCCTCAAGTCAGCACGTTGTAGGTGTCGCCACCGGGGCCAACCTTGTGCGAATGCTCTGAATAGCTAAAATTAGCATATCACAGTATCTTCTTCATGTCGGTTAAATTTCGCGTCTGTGGCACGTCATCTTCGTCGTGTAGCAAATGTAATGGCCAGTAGTGCAATATAGCCTTGTTGTCCGTCCGTCCGTCTTTCGGTCTGTCCGTCTGTTGAGAACCCTTTTCTTCAGGAACGGGTGCACATGTCAAGTTCAGGATTATGTCACATACTAACGTTTAAGTGAGTTAAATCAAAAGATACAGCCGTTTGTCACATATACTTTTACACTCGGAAACTCACTCACCAAAACCAATAGCGTACTTTCCGTTGACCTGGAATCCTGAAATTTTCAAAGACGCACAGTTTCACACTAGAATTAAAGAAAAAAATGAAGAATTGTTTATTTGTAATTATATCACATGAAAATGTCTTTTTGCCTTTAGCACATATATTGCATTCTTTATCCATTAAAAGCATAATAGTCGAACATTAGTGCATGCAAAACTAAAATGTAAGTTCCAATGTTTCAGTAAGTAAATAAAAAATATTTTATTATATCCTGTATGTTTACATTCACAAAGTGAAGCCTTCTACTCGCTTCTTTCTCTATGTTGAGGCTAGTCTGACGAACTACTGTAGAGATTTTGATACTGTCTTAAAATTCACTGAACCAGTATCTTGCCATTATCTATACCACAATACCAATTCTCGACTCCCAGGACTGATGAGATACAGGGTGAGTCAGGAGGAAAGGTACGTGCTTTGACGGGTGATTGCCTCGTGATAACTGGGTGTTGTGTGATGTCCTTAGGTTAGTTAGGTTTAAGTAGTTCTAAGTTCTAGGGGACTGATGACCATAGATGTTAAGTCCCATAGTGCTCAGAGCCATTTTGACTGGTGATAGCATTAGTGATTCTGAGCAAAAAAAATTGATGTGGATATATGCCCTGTTCCGTATGGTTTGCGAGATGTATATTTCTACTTACACTCCTGGAAATGGAAAAAAGAACACATTGACACCGGTGTGTCAGACCCACCATACTTGCTCCGGACACTGCGAGAGGGCTGTACAAGCAATGATCACACGCACGGCACAGCGGACACACCAGGAACCGCGGTGTTGGCCGTCGAATGGCGCTAGCTGCGCAGCATTTGTGCACCGCCGCCGTCAGTGTCAGCCAGTTTGCCGTGGCATACGGAGCTCCATCGCAGTCTTTAACACTGGTAGCATGCCGCGACAGCGTGGACGTGAACCGTATGTGCAGTTGACGGACTTTGAGCGAGGGCGTATAGTGGACATGCGGGAGGCCGGGTGGACGTGCCGCCGAATTGCTCAACACGTGGGGCGTGAGGTCTCCACAGTACATCGATGTTGTCGCCAGTGGTCGGCGGAAGGTGCACGTGCCCGTCGACCTGGGACCGGACCGCAGCGACGCACGGATGCACGCCAAGACCGTAGGATCCTACGCAGTGCCGTAGGGGACCGCACCGCCACTTCCCAGCAAATTAGGGACACTGTTGCTCCTGGGGTATCGGCGAGGACCATTCGCAACCGTCTCCATGAAGCTGGGCTACGGTCCCGCACACCGTTAGGCCGTCTTCCGCTCACGCCCCAACATCGTGCAGCCCGCCTCCAGTGGTGTCGCGACAGGCGTGAATGGAGGGACGAATGGAGACGTGTCGTCTTCAGCGATGAGAGTCGCTTCTGCCTTGGTGCCAATGATGGTCGTATGCGTGTTTGGCGCCGTGCAGGTGAGCGCCACAATCAGGACTGCATACGACCGAGGCACACAGGGCCAACACCCGGCATCATGGTGTGGGGAGCGATCTCCTACACTGGCCGTACACCACTGGTGATCGTCGAGGGGACACTGAATAGTGCACGGTACATCCAAACCGTCATCGAACCCATCGTTCTACCATTCCTAGACCGGCAAGGGAACTTGCTGTTCCAACAGGACAATGCACGTCCGCATGTATCCCGTGCCACCCAACGTGCTCTAGAAGGTGTAAGTCAACTACCCTGGCCAACAAGATCTCCGGATCTGTCCCCCATCGAGCATGTTTGGGACTGGATGAAGCGTCGTCTCACGCGGTCTGCACGTCCAGCACGAACGCTGGTCCAACTGAGGCGCCAGGTGGAAATGGCATGGCAAGCCGTTCCACAGGACTACATCCAGCATCTCTACGATCGTCTCCATGGGAGAATAGCAGCCTGCATTGCTGCGAAAGGTGGATATACACTGTACTAGTGCCGACATTGTGCATGCTCTGTTGCCTGTGTCTATGTGCCTGTGGTTCTGTCAGTGTGATCATGTGATGTATCTGACCCCAGGAATGTGTCAATAAAGTTTCCCCTTCCTGGCACAATGAATTCACGGTGTTCTTATTTCAATTTCCAGGAGTGTATTTTCTGTATTATTCATTGTAATTAGTTACAACGTACCACAGTAGTGTAGAGGAAGTTGAGACGAACATTTTGATGCAGGACGCTTGTGGTCTGTCAAGTCGGAAAACTACCTCCAAAAAAAATGGTTCAAATGGCTCTTAGCACTATGGGACTTAACAGCTATGGTCATCGGTCCCCTAGAACTTAGAACTACTTAAACCCAACTAACCTAAGGACAGCACACAACACCGAGCCATCACGAGGCAGAGAAAATCCCTGACCCCGTCGGGAATCGAACCCGGAACCCGGGCGTGGGAAGCGAGAACGATACCGCACGACCACGAGATGCGGGCAAAACTACCTCAAACTGGCCTACAAAAAGCACCTAAGCTACGGCACACGCGTGTCGCGCGAGATTTTCAATATTCTCCCGATCTCTCCGCACAAACTGTTAGTTCTATACAAAAAAGAAATAGGACCTCTGAGCCATAGTATGCTGTTTGGAGAGCGCACCGCTGCGCGTAGTGTGAAGCAGTCGCCCTCCGTTTCTGGCGTTGGCGCCGCTGTGGCAATCGCAGCTTTGATGTCTCCCTCTGGTGGGAAAGGGGAAAGGTTGCCTGTTCACGTGCATTTTAAGGGGACTAGGAGCTCGCGAGAGGCAGTTAGTCAGTCGGAGGCAGCTGGTCAGTCGGAGCAAGACTGGGCAGTCTGTCAGTCTGTGCGAGTCTAGTCAGTTGGTCAGCCAAGTTAGTCTGGGTCTGCCTCTCGTCCGCATTGGTGAGGCGGTTAGGGTCTGGCGGTCGTTCAGAGTGCTAGTATGTGTTAGGCCGCCAGTGTGCTCGAGTTTGCTCAGGCAATGGGCATTGGCGGTCGGATCGATCGATCGGTTGGTCGGTCGCGCGCTGAGACACAAAATGACTTGTCCGTCTTGAGCGTCGGCGCATGTGAGGTCGCCACGGCAGTCCAGTGGGCCGCGCCGTATAGCGAGGGGTAGTGGCTTCGCGGCCAGCACGAGAGCAACAGCAGTCAAGCCACGACATCGGTCTGGCCGGTGCGAGCTGCGACGCCGTGAGACGGGAGATCGGCGCGCCTTCCTGCGTCTGTTGAAGCGTGTGGCAGCGGACGGTTCGGGAGAGCGTTTTGAGGGTGCTGCGCCAGGTCTTTGCCAGAAATCGCAGTTATTAGAAGCTAAGTGACTACTGATATGTTGTTTCAGTTACTTGTTAAATTCTACTTGTGTTCGTGGTCAGTCTGTCGTCCCCATCTTGCTCGTCTGTCTCTCGTCCGCATTTGTTAGGCTGTTAGTGTCTGTCTGTCTGTCTGTCGTCTGCCGTACGTTAATAGCTGCCTCTGTCATGTTTTTTGGACTCGGTGTTAACGAATTCACTGCTTAAAGGTCGAATTCTTGAAATATGTTTTTATCTTGCCGATCTTGCGAGGTGGTATATGTGTAGAGCATGTTGTACATTTTATGTAAGTCATCATTTTATGGGTTTTATTCAAATAGTCATTTTAGGTTATAAGGTTGCCAGAGTCCTTTAAAAAAAACTAATTGCTCTTTTGGTGGCAAATAATTTGAGTGTTGTACCATTTCCGTCCCTCTTTACGGGGTGCATAGTTTAAGTGTTTGTGTGAGTTGTTAAAAATTTTTTTAGTTTCAAGTAATCTGATGTGTTGCAGATTTGTACCAGTGTACTCTTTCAGAGGTTGTTGTGAGCGGCCGTGACTACGGCCGTGTTGGAACGGAGTAGGCAAGCTTCTCAGCCCGAAGGCTAATACTGTTAATATTGTTCTTTCAGCCTCTAAATAAAATTGTAACTTGATATTTCGAGGGTGCTTTTCAATAATAAATCTGTTTTTGAAAAAGCTTTTAGGAATAAAATTCACATTTGTTAAAAGTTTTCCATCAGCTACTTCCTTGCAACTACTTCCACTCTCACCTAGAGTGATTAAATGTGTTAAAGTTCTTGATGAATCGCTAGTAAATAAAGTACATTCTTCAAGAAAAGGTTTTGAAAGTTTAAATTCGTGGTTCAACCTCGTTTTGTAGCAAATTTAATTTTGTTTAATTGAGAACTGAGACACGTTTTCGGTTGGAGTGTGCGGTTTTCGAGTTATTAAAGGAAAACGTACAAAAGTGATATTAAACGTGTTCTGTCTAGGAAACCATTTGCTACAGGGCATGTCCACATGAAGTTTTTGTTCAGAATCGCTAATACTATCGCATCTCAAAGCATGTACCTTTCCTCCTGACTCACCTTGTATACGTTTTTTATGGAACCCTTAATGTGCAAGTCCAACTTCGAACTTGGCCAAATTTTATTCTTTCGACCGATTTGACGTTTCCATCAACGTTTTCTTCTACTTTTCTCGTTTCAGTCTCTGTGTAACCGTTACAACCATTGTAATTCAGCTTCCTCCGGCGTATCGCTAGTCCAAACAAGCTACAGGAATGTCAGCTAATGTTAAACTTTGTCGAAGAACCAATGAAGGAAGTGAAAGAAATTTTCGGAACAGGAATAAAAATTCATAGCGTAATTGTGTCGTGTTTGTGTTGACAGCAGTGTTATAGAAAGGCCCCTCCTGCCTCCAGAATGGCGTGTGCAGGAGGCTATGGATGACAGTAACCCGGTGAGCTGGGAGTCAAGAATGCTGTCTCAATAAAACACTTTTTGATGTCTATATGCATAGTGAAGAGACGATCGAAAATTGGTACCAAGCCTAGGATCTGAACCCAGATTTAATGGATTGATGAGGGAGATACGCTAGGGTAGACCATGCAGGTTTGCAAGGCCAATGTGCCCGGGTGGTGTAGTGATTAGCGCATCTGCCCAGTAAGCAGGCCACTGGGCTCGAATCACAGCCTTGGTATAAATTTTAATTCGTCACTTCAGTCTGCGTATATACATTACAGACGTCTGAGATCTAAAAGGTCTCTGGAACTATATAGTTTCATTTGGTTCTCAGGGGTTCTATGTAGCAGCAGCTACATTCTAATATCCATCTATTAGATGTTAGGTTACAATGGAAGAAAATTATTTTTTTAAATTGTCGTTCAAATATTAACTAACCTACTTCACATCACCTGGGAGAGATTGCCGATCCACGTTCTCAGCATTGCAACAACAAACTTACAAAAATATTGGAAGTCATTCAAGTATTATACAGGGTGATTCAAAAAGAATACCACAACTATAGGAATTTAAAACTCTGCAACGACAAAAGGCAGAGCTAAGCACTATCTGTCGGCGAATTAAGGGAGCTATAAAGTTTCATTTAGTTGTACATTTGTTCGCTTGAGGCGCTGTTGACTAGGCGTCAGCGTCAGTTGATGCTAAGATGGCGACCGCTCAACAGAAAGCTTTTTGTGTTATTGAGTACGGCAGAAGTGATTCGACGACAGTTGTTCAGCGTGCATTTCGAACGAAGTATGGTGTTAAACCTCCTGATAGGTGGTGTATTAAACGTTGGTATAAACAGTTTACAGAGAATGGGTGTTTGTGCAAAGGGAAAAGTTCTGGACGGCCGAGAACGAATGATGAAAATGTAGCACGCATCCAGCAAGCATTTGTTCGCAGTCCAGGAAAATCGACTCGCAGAGCTAGCAGAGAGCTGCAAATTCCACAATCAACTGTATGGAGAGTCCTACGAAAAAGGTTAGTTATGAAACCTTATCGTCTGAAATTGGTTCAAGCACTGTCTGCAGCTGATAAGACTAAAAGAATCGATTTCTGTGATTTTATCCTTGCTCAAATGGAAACAGATGAATCTTTCGTTTCAAAGATTGTGTTTAGTGATGAAGCAACTTTCCACACTAACGGGAAAGTCAACCGTCACAATGTCTGTATATGGGGCACTGAGAATCCGCGGGAAACCACTCAGTATGAACGTGACTCACCTAAGGTGAACGTTTTCTGTGCCATTTCAGCCAATAAAGTTTTTGGTCCCTTTTTCTTCGAAGGTGCTACTGTAACTGGACTACAGTATCTGGAGATGTTAGAGAATTGGCTGTTCCCTCAGCTCGAACGAGAAGCACAACAATTCATATTTCAGCAGGATGGAGCGCCACCACATTGGCACTTATCTGTCCATAACTACCTGAACGTCAACTACCCGAGGCGATGGATCGGCCGCCAGGCAGCCCGTAACAGAGCACTTCATCACTGGCCTCCAGGAAGCCCTGGTCTTACCCCCTGCGATTTTCTCTTGTGGGGGTATGTTAAGGATGTGGTGTTTCGGCCACCTCTCCCAGCCACCATTGATGATTTGAAACGAGAAATAACAGCAGCTATCCAAACTGTTACGCCTGATATGCTACAGAGAGTGTGGAATGAGTTGGAGTATCGGGTTGATATTGCTCGAGTATTTGGAGGGGGCCATATTGAACATCTCTGAACTTGTTTTTGAGTGAAAAAAAAACCTTTTTAAATACTCTTTGTAATGATGTATAACAGAAGGTTATATTATGTTTCTTTCATTAAATACACATTTTTAAAGTTGTGGTATTCTTTTTTAATCACCCTGTATTAGTATTTGGTGAGTAACATAAAAAGATTTACTATTCAAATAACACTGCAGTAAAGTAACAGATTTTGGGCAGTTAAGTAGTATCAAATGAAGATACATGCTTTTTGTTGCGATCTGAAAAAAAGTAATTGCTTTCGATATTCAAGGAAAAGTATTCCAAAGTGGCAATTAATTTTGAACAATATTTAAAAACGTTTTATGTCTGAAGTTTCCTATAAACGTACACTGTTCAATGTGTGCTGAATTACACTGTTAACGCCATTGCCCCGGCATTATGTTGATCCATTTTTTGATATTGTAAAATTATAATATATGGTAATGAAACAATAGGAGGCCTAAGGCTACATCTTAACTTGAGGAAGTAAACCTGTCTGAAAACCCATTGTATTGCTAAACTGTTGCAGGACAGACATCTCACTTTAATTATGTCGATGAAAAAAAGAGGAAGAAGAAGTTTTACAGATCGACCACGGCCTCTCAGCCTGAAAGTTTTAACTAATAAAGACGCCGACCGTGAAAGGCTACATTATATTGAAAAAGGTATGTTTCGTCATTACCGTAAAGTACTATATTAATCGGCAGTGTTGAGGAAAATTACGATAAATGTAAGCAAATGACCTAATAGAACTGAATACCGTTTCTTATTGCCACAACTTAAATAAAGTGTTTCTTCAAAGTAAAGACACGATGAATTCCCACTTGTTTATCTTTATGATGACGGTGATTATGAGATCATATTTCTGTCTGTTTGCATCATCAGTGTAACTAAACTCCGATTTTCCTTTTTCAGAAGTCAAGGGAACACACATGAAACTCGAAACATCTTTAAATACCACAGAACGGATAGATTTTATCAAAAAGTTATACGGTACGATCGCTTTCAAACTGTTTTTCCAAAAGTGTATAATAAATAACAATCCAAACAAACAGGAAAATTTTACACAAAAGGAAGGAGAATAAAGACTACAGAAAAGATTTTTACGTTGTCCAAGTGTCTTCACCTCTGAATAAATTCTGCGACATACATCTACTTGATCTGTTTGCTGAATTCGCAATCGGTCTACAACTTTTATCAACCACATTTCCCTCCACCAGCAAATTATCTGTGCCTTGATGTCTCAAGATGTGTCTCATTAAGCTTTTAACCGAAGTGTGACAAAGTCCGTTTCTTCCCAGTGCGTGTTAACCTCTATTCAAAAGTTATCCTGTCTACTCAGTATTCAGCATTCCTCTGTAGTAACACTTTCCAAAACATTGCATTTTCTTCTTGTACGTTCTGTCTGTTGGTAGTATCTTTTCTGAAAAGGCTTTTGCTACTGCCATGCAGCGTTTTTATATACTCTGTGCTTCAGCCATATTCAGTGATTTTGCTGCCCTAATAATTTTCTTCTGTAATTCCCTCAACAGTACCTAATATCTTTCGACCACACTCCACACGTTTTTCGACGATCATCTAATAGTTCCTTCTCATGACCCTATACATTACTTTCGACTTTCTTCCCAGTATCTGGCTGTTTCTGGCAGAACTACAATGTCACCAGAAAAAAGAAATGCTTAAGGAATTTAATTTTTATTTCTGAGCATTAACCCTTGTTTTGATTTACTGCTTACTTTGTGTATACACGGAATGGCATAGAAAACCGGCTACATCCTGCTCTCGCTCCTTCTCAATTACCACCTCCCTTTATGTCCTTTGCTTGTTATTAGTTTGTTTCAGTACAAACTATTCGTAGCTCCTCCTATTTTACTCCTGCTGGCCACAGAATCGGAAAAAGTGTAGTCTAGTGAAAATTATCAAAAGTGTTCCGTAAATCTGCCTTTCTTCATCCTGTCTTTTCAAATAACTCGCAGGGTGAGTATTGCCTGGTCTGCTCCTACATTTCTTTACATCTCAATATGACCTCGCCGATGCAGCGGATTCCGACATACGAGGTGCATTCAAGTTCTAAGGCCTCCGATTTTTTTTCTAATTAACTACTCACCCGAAATCGATGAAACTGGCATTACTTATCGACGTAATCGCCCTGCAGACGTACACATTTTTCACAACGCTGACGCCATGATTCCATGGAAGCGGCGAAGGCTTCTTTAGGAGTCTGTTTTGACCACTGGAAAATCGCTGAGGCAATAGCAGCACAGCTGGTGAATGTGCGGTAACCGAGAGTGTCTTTCATTGTTGGAAAAAGTCAAAAGTCACTAGGAGCCAGGTCAGGTGAGTAGGAAGCATGAGGAATCACTTAAAAGTTGTTATCACGAAGAAACTGTTGCGTAACGTTAGCTCGATGTGTGCGTGCGTTGTCTTGGTGAAACAGCACACGCGCAGCCCTTCCCGGACGTTTTTGTTGCAGTGCAGGAAGGAACTTGTTCTTCAAAACATTTTCATAGGATGCACCTGTTACTGTAGAGCCCTTTGGAACGCAATGGGTAAAGATTACGCCCTCGCTGTCCCAGAACATGGACACCATCATTTTTTCAACACTGGCGGTTACCCGAAATTTTTTTGGTGGCGGTGAATCTGTGTGCTTTCATTGAGCTGACTGGCGCTTTGTTTCTGGATTGAAAAATGGCATCCACGTCTCATCCATTGTCACAACCGACGAAAAGAAAGTCCCATTCACGCTGTCGTTGTGCAACATTGCTTGGCAACATGCCACACGGGCAGCCAAGTGGTCGTCCATCAGCATTCATGGCACCCACCTGGATGACACTTTTCGCATTTTCAGGTCGTCATGCAAGATTGTGTGCACGGAACCCACAGAAATGCCAACTCTGGAGGCGATCTGTTCAACAGTCATTCGGAGATCCCCCAAAACAATTCTCTCCACTTTCCCGATCATGTCGTCAGACCGGCTTGTGTGAGCCCGAGGTTGTTTTGGTTTGTTGTCATACGATGTTCTGCCTTCATTAAACTGTCGCACCCACGAACGCACTTTCGACACATCCATAACTCCATCACCACATGTCTCCTTCAACTGTCGATGAATTTCAATTGGTTTCACAACACGCAAATTCAGAAAACGAATGATTGCACGCTGTTCAAGTAAGGAAAACGTCGCCATTTTAAGTATTTAAAACAGTTCTCATTCTCGCCGCTGGCGGTAAAATTGCATCTGCCGTACGGTGCTGCCATCTCTGGGACGTATTGACAATGAACGCGGCCTCATTTTAAAACAATGCGCATGTTTCTATCTCGTTCCAGGCCGGAGAAAAAAAATCGGAGGCCTTAGAACTAGAATGCACCTCGTAAATTCCGGTCTCTCAGTAAACTCTCCATTTTATTTTAGTGTGATCGTTTTATTTTTGCTTTCCTGCCACAACGTTTCTGATTAGGCCAGGATTATCGTGACACATGGTCTCGATCTTACGTGTGATAGCTCCAACCTATGAGCTATTCATAGTGTCTGTTCTCATTAAGTTGTCGTCTACAAACTGTGTTAATCACTGTGTCCTACGACATGAATTATTTTTTATCAGGTGCCCTGTGATGTACTCTCCTTCGCCGGCACCCTGTGATGCGGATTCCTTTCCTAGGCATGTACTCTCATGAACACTTAGCTTGCTATACAGAAAATGTAATGAATCATTTGGTGGTTTGGCGGCGTATAGCCACCGGTCACCTGATGTAGCTGACGAATGCATGGACCATATATCTCCAGAAACTAAACGTGAACTTCCACAATCCACGCCACACTTAATCACTCCTGCATTGCGTTCCAAAGAACTAGTTATGTGCCAGTAAGTATAGGCCAATGTTATGGCTCATTGGTGTCAGATATTTGCTTCGGAATTTTATAATTACATTTTTAAATGAATGCGCAACGTAATTCCGTAACGAATTGGAATTTCAGTCTGAATACACAGTGTCTGATGGAGCTCTTTAGAAATGTTAATTGTTACGAAACCACACTATATCTCCCAACGATGAATATGCTTGACCAAATAACGAGCCTCATTATGGATTACTGACCACAAAGTCGTTGTAGAGGGAGTGACCACGGCAACATCCATATCCACCAAAAGTAAACGCAAAACAGATCCACTTACATAGAAAAGCATATAAAAATTCTCTTGATGCCTCTTTAGGAGAGAGTATCTACTTCGTCCAAACTAAGTACATGTTGACCAGATGTCACATAAATTGAAAGAAGTAGCGTCTGTGGCAGCTGAGACATTTATACCGAATAAATTAATAAATGATGGCAATGATCCACCCCCCCCCCCCTCCCCGTGGTACACAAAGCAGGTCAGAACACTGTTGCAACGACAAAGCGCGCCTAATTTAACAGAACACAAAATCCTTGACATTGGCGACGTTTTTACTGAAGCTCAAAACTTAGCGCGCACTTCAATACAAGATGCTTTTAATAGCTTTCACAACAACATCTAGTCTCGAAATCTGATAGAAAATCCAGAAAGATTCTGGTGGTGTGGAAAGTACGTCAGAGGCAATACCCAATCAGTGTCTTTCCTGTGCGATACCAATGGTAATATTATCGATAACAGAGCCTCTAAAGCCCAGTTATTCAACTTAGTTTTCCGAAATTCCTTCACAGAGATGACGGAGTAAATATTCCAGAATCCGAATCAAGAACAGCTGCCAACATGAATAGCTTGGAAGTAGATGTTCTCAGTATAGCGAAGCTGCGTAAATCATTCAGTAAAGGCTAATCTTCCGGTTCAGTTTATTTATCTTCTGATAATTCTACTTTCTATATTTTACTGGCTTAAATTTTAATAAACATGTTGTATTGTTCATATGTTAGTCGAAGTGCATTATCTCTTTATGTTTCCATCGAGGTGAGCTTGGTTCCTATTTTAGTTTTGATTTTAGATTGGGTACAATACACAGGTTCACTTCATAGTATGCTGATACAATAGCCCCATACTTAGCTCGCACGAAGAAAGACCTGCATCAAAATCATGAAAATTTGCACAGGTCACACCAATAATCAGGGAAGGACGAAGGAGTAATACGATGAACTACAGATCCATATCACTGACGCCAATTTCCAGTGGGATTATGAGGCATTTACCCCGAAAAATTAAACCGTCGATTACAAATAGTCAGCAGGAATTCAGAAAATATCGACCTTGTGAAACACAGATTGCTCTTTACTCGCACGAATTAATGAGTGCTGCCGACAGAGGATTTCAAATTGATTCCCTATTTCTAGATTTCCAGAAGGTTTTTGACACCGTTCCTCACAAGAGATGCCTAATCAAATTGGCTGCATATAGACTATCGATGCAGTTGTGCGACTACATTCATGACAGTCCTGTTAGAAAGGTCACAGTACGTACTAATAGACGAAAAATCATCGTGTAGAACAGAAATCATATGCCGCAATCCCCACAGAAATTCTGATCTTAATCTATAGGCCTATAAACGATTTAGAAGACCCTCTGAATAGCCCTCTTCTATTGTTTCTAGGTGATGCTGCCGTTTACCGTCTAGTAAATTCATCAGAAGATCAAAACCACTGCCAAATTCTTTAGACAAACTATCTGTAAGGTGCGAAAAGTGGCAATTGCCTCTCAATAATGAAAAATGTGAGGCCATCCATATAAGTGCGAAAAGAAATCCGGTAAATTTCGGTTATACGATAAATCACTCAAACCTTAAGAGTCTCATTTCAACAAAATACCTATCAAGTACAATTACGAATAACTGAAATCAGAACGATCACGTACATAATGTTGCTTGTAAGGCAAACCGAAAAAGGTGCTCTGTTGACAGAACGGTTAGAAGTTGAAACAGGCCTATTAAAGAGACCGCCGACACTACGCTTGTCCGTCCTCTTCTAGAGTACTGCTGTGCGCTATGGGACCCTCGTCACCAACTATGGCTAGAGGACATCTAAATAATAAAAAAAATGGCAGCTTGTTTTCTATTATCGCAAAATAGTGGTGAGAGAGTCACGCATATGATAAGAGACTTCAAGTGGCAATCATTAAAACAAAGACGTTTTCCGTTGCGACGAGAACTTTCCAAGAAACTTCAGTTATCAAATTCCTCCTTTGAATGTGAAAATATTTTGATGTCCACAGTCTACACAGGGAGAAATGATCATCGTAATAATATAAGGAAAATAACAGCACGTAAAGATATATTTAAGTGCTTTCCTACGCGCTTTTAAAGGGCAGAATAGTTGAGAAATAGTCTGAAGGTGGTTCGAAGTAACCTCTGCCACTCGCTTGGTAGTGAATTGCATATTAATGTAGAGGTAATGTAATTTTTTAATGTAATTTTTATGTAAATAACATCGAAAGATTGTAAACAATATTTTTTAATGCCGTTTGGCTAACACATGTACTGATATTATCGATAACAGCAAGACCTATTTGAAGTTAGACAGGAAGAGCTGCGAGGAAAATTCTCTGAAACAGAAATACACAGATGTGCCAAGGGAAAGGCGATATACGCTGACCGAGTGTGTGAGTAAACAGAGTACGACATCCACAGGGATACAGTGTTAATCCCAATAGTACTGCTGATAGCCTCGGGAGAGCCAGCCATGACAAAACTCTTCCATGTGGTGAGCAAGATGTATGAGACAGGCGAACAACCCTCAGACGACTAGAAGAATATAATAATTAAAATCCCCAGGGAAGCAAGTGTTGACAGGTGCGAAAATTACCAAGCTACCATTTTAATAAGTCACGGTTGCAAAATACTAACACGAATTCTTTACAAACGAATGCAAAAACAGGTAGAAGTTGACTTAAGGGAAGATCAGTTAGGATTCCGTAGAAATATTGGAACACGCAAGGCAATACTAACCCTACGACTTATCTTAGAAGATAGATTAAGGAAAGCGAACTTACGTTTTTAGTGTCTGTGGACTTAGAGGAAGCTTTTGACAATGTTCACTGGAACACGCTCTTTCAAATTCTGAAGTTGGCAGAGGTAAAATACAGGGAAAGAAAGGCTATTTACAATTTGTACCGAAACCAGAGAGCAGTTATAAGAATCGAGGGGTATGAAAGGGAAGCGGTGGTTGAGAATGCACTGAGACAGGATAGTAGCCCATTCCAGATGCTATTCAATCCGTGCATTGAACAAGCAATAAAGGAAAAGAAAGCAAAGTTTGGAGTAGGAATTAAAATCCACAGAGAAGAAATAAAAACGTTTTTAGATTTGCCGATGACTCGATAATTCGGCCAAAGAGAGGGAATGACCTGGAACTGCAGTTGAAAGGAATGGGCTCTGTCTTGAAAGAAGAATATAAGATGAACATCAACAAAAGCAAATCGAAGATAATGTGATGTAGTAGAATTAAATCAGGTGACGCTGAAGGAATTAGATTAGGAAATGAGACACTAAAAGTAGTTGATGAGTTTTGCTCTTTGGGCTGCAAAGTAACTGAAGATTGTCGAAGTAAAGAGGATATAAACTGTAGACTGGCTATGGTAAGGAAAGCGTTTCTGAAGAAGAGAAATTTGATAACGTCGAGTATAGATTTAAGTACCAGGAATTCTTTTCTGAAAGTTTCTGCCTTGGGTGTAGCCATGTATGGAAGTGAAACACGAACGATGAATAATGTAGACAAGAAGAGAATAGAAGCTTTCGAAATGTGGTGCAACAGAAGAATGCTGATGAGGTACTAAACAGAATTGCGGAGGATTTTTTGGCACAATTTGACTAGAAGAAGGGATCGGTTGGTAGGGCATGTTCTGAGGCATCAAGGGATCACCAAATTAGTACTGGAGGGGAGCGTGGAGGGTAAAATTGGTAGAACACACTAAGTAGATTCAGAAATACACTCCTGGAAATAGAAATAAGAACACCGTGAATTCATTGTCCCAGGAAGGGGAAACTTTATTGACACATTCCTGGGGTCAGATACATCACATGATCACACTGACAGAACCACAGGCACATAGACACAGGCAACAGAGCATGCACAATGTCGGCACTAGTACAGTGTATATCCACCTTTCGCAGCAATGCAGGCTGCTATTCTCCCATGGAGACGATCGTAGAGATGCTGGATGTAGTCCTGTGGAACGGCTTGCCATGCCATTACCACCTGGCGCCTCAGTTGGACCAGCGTTCGTGCTGGACGTGCAGACCGCGTGAGACGACGCTTCATCCAGTCCCAAACATGCTCGATGGGGGACAGATCCGGAGATCTTGCTGGCCAGGGTAGTTGACTTACACCTTCTAGAGCACGTTGGGTGGCACGGGATACATGCGGACGTGCATTGTCCTGTTGGAACAGCAAGTTCCCTTGCCGGTCTAGGAATGGTAGAACGATGGGTTCGATGACGGTTTGGATGTACCGTGCACTATTCAGTGTCCCCTCGACGATCACCAGTGGTGTACGGCCAGTGTAGGAGATCGCTCCCCACACCATGATGCCGGGTGTTGGCCCTGTGTGCCTCGGTCGTATGCAGTCCTGATTGTGGCGCTCACCTGCACGGCGCCAAACACGCATACGACCATCATTGGCACCAAGGCAGACGCGACTCTCATCGCTGAAGACAACACGTCTCCATTCGTCCCTCCATTCACGCCTGTCGCGACACCACTGGAGGCGGGCTGCACGATGTTGGGGCGTGAGCGGAAGACGGCCTAACGGTGTGCGGGACCGTAGCCCAGCTTCATGGAGACGGTTGCGAATGGTCCTCGCCGATACCCCAGGAGCAACAGTGTCCCTAATTTGGTGGGAAGTGGCGGTGCGGTCCCCTACGGCACTGCGTAGGATCCTACGGTCTTGGCGTGCATCCGTGCGTCGCTGCGGTCCGGTCCCAGGTCGACGGGCACGTGCACCTTCCGCCGACCACTGGCGACAACATCGATGTACTGTGGAGACCTCACGCCCCACGTGTTGAGCAATTCGGCGGTACGTCCACCCGGCCTCCCGCATGCCCACTATACGCCCTCGCTCAAAGTCCGTCAACTGCACATACGGTTCACGTCCACGCTGTCGCGGCATGCTACCAGTGTTAAAGACTGCGATGGAGCTCCGTATGGCACGGCAAACTGGCTGACACTGACGGCGGCGGTGCACAAATGCTGCGCAGCTAGCGCCATTCGACGGCCAACACCGCGGTTCCTGGTGTGTCCGCTGTGCCGTGCGTGTGATCATTGCTTGTACAGCCCTCTCGCAGTGTCCGGAGCAAGTATGGTGGGTCTGACACACCGGTGTCAATGTGTTCTTTTTTCCATTTCCAGGAGTGTATGTAGGTTTTAGTGGTTAATCGGAGATGAAGAGGCTTACACAGGATATAATAGCATGGAAAGCTGCATCAAACCAGTCTCTGGATTGAAGACAACATCATCATTATCAACAACAACAACAACAACAACAAAAGTGTTAAGCAGCAACGAGACGGGTGGACACTGGTTACACAGTCAGAAGGAGCTGGAGGCATTACGGTTACATGTATCAGTGGTCTAGAAATGTGGCACGAGAGTGCCATAGCTTACTGTAGGAAAAGTAACCAGATGGAATTACGATAAGTGAGTCAAACGTGTAGAGATGCTGCATGGGTGATAACAAAGACCGCGTAAGCACAGATTCACATCGTCTTCGGGCATAATGTTTTGTAGTCTTGTAAATTCGTGGATCTGTATTTGTTTTGCTGAGCTGAATATATCGAATGCTCGTTTGCTTTTACATGTATTTGGCCTGTTACCTCCCATGCTCTCCCTTCTCATGAGCTACTAGTGCTCCGACGTGTCAGAAAATGGATGATTCGAACCTCCGGGAGGGAACTGCCCAAGGGGAGGTTACCATGAGAAAAAGTTTGAATAATCAACGGAAGGATAAAGTTCTACGAGTCGGGGCGTGGAATGTCAGAAGCTTGAACGTGGCAGGAAAACTAGAAAGTCTGAAAAGGGAACAGCAGAGACACAACCTGTATGTAGTAGCGGTCGTTGAAGTGAAATGGAAAGAAGGATTTCTGGTCAGATGAATATAGCAGAAAATGGTATAACGAGATTAGAATTCGTACTGAATACGAAGGTATGCCAGAGAGTGTGTTACTCTGAACAGTTCAGGGATAGGGTTCTTCTCATCAGAATCGACAGCATACCATCACCGACAACGATAGTATTGGAATACATGCAGACGTTGGAAGATGAAGAGATAGAGAAAGTATATGAGGATATTGAAAGGGTAATATAATACGTAAAGGGAGACGAAAAGCTAATAGTCATCGGAGATTGGAATGCAGTTATAGGGGAACGAGCAGAAGAAAAGGTTTCAGGAGAATACGGACTTGGAGAACCACTAATTGAGTTCTGTAACAAATTTCAGCAAGTAATAAAGAATACTCTGTTCAAGAGTCACAAGAGGAGCAGGTAACTTGGAAATGGCCGGGTGATACAGGAAGATTCCAGTTAGATTACATCATCGTCAGAAAAAGATTCCGCTTCCGGATACTGGATTGTAAAACGTATCCAGGAGCAGATACAGACTCCGATCACAGTATAGTAGTGATGAAGAATAGGTTGAAGTTTTAAGTTATTAGGCAGGAAAAATCAATACGTAAGGAAGTGCGATACATAAGTACTAAGGAATGACCAGATACACTTGAAGTTCTCTAAGGCTGTAGATATAGCAATAAGGAATAGCTCACTAGGCAGTACAGTTGAACAGGAATGGACATTTCTAAAAAGCGCAATCACAGAAGTTGGAAAGAAAAACATAGGTACAAAGAAGGTAACTGCAAAGAGGCCAATGGTAACAGAAGGAATACTTCGATTGACCGACTAAAGGAGGAAGTACAGTAATGTTCCATGAAACTCGGGAATATAGAAATACAAGTCGCTGAGGAACGAAATAAACAGGAAGTGCAGGGAAGCTAAGACGAAATGGCTTCATGAAAAGTGCGAAGAAATCCAAAAAGAAATGATTGTCGGAAGGAAGACGCAGCGTACAGGAATGTCGAAACAACTTTCTATGAAATTAAAAACAAAGGTGGTAACATTAACAGCGCTACGGGAATTCCGCTGTTAAATGCAGAAGAGAAATCGGATAGATCGAAAGAATACTCTGAGAGCCTCTTTGAGCGGTAAGGTTAATCTGATGTGATAAAAGAAGAAACAGGAGTCGATTTAGAAGGGACAGAGGATCCAGGATTAGAATCAGAATTTAAAAGAGCTTTGGAGGACTTACCATCAAATAAGAAAAAATGGGATGTTTAACATCCCATCAAAATGTCTAAAATCAATGCGGGAAGTGGCAACAAAACTACTATTCCCTTTGGTTTGTGGAAAATAGAGTATGTCTTTCGGAACAATATCATCCATAAAGTTCACTGAAAAATGGGAGATTTATCGCACAATCAGCGTAACAGCTCATGCATCCAATCTGCGCACAAGAATAGTGTACAGAAGACTGGAAAAGTAAATTGAGGATGCGCTAGATGATGATCAATTTGGTTTTAGGAGAGGTAAAGGCACGAAAGAGGCAATTCTGACGTCGCGATTAATAATGGAAGTAAGATTAAAGAGAAGTCAAGACACGTTCAAAGAATTGATAGATCTGGGAAAAGCGTTCGACAATGTGAAATGGTTGAAGATGTTCGAAATGCTGAAAAAAATAGCGGTGAGCCATTGGGAGAGAAGGGTAATATACAATATGTACAAGAGCCAAGAGGGTACAATAAGAGTGGACAACCAAGAACGAAGGGTTCGGATTAAAAATGGTGTAAGACAGGAATGTAGTCCTTCGCCCCAACTGTTCAATCTGTACATCGAATAAGCAATGATTGAAAGGTTCAGGAGTGGAATTAAAATTCAAGGTGAAAATATGTCAATGATACGATTCACTGATGACATTGCTGTCCTGAGTGAAAGGGAAGAAGAATTACATGATCTGCTGAACAGAAGGAACAATCTAATTAGTACATAATATGGACTGAGAGTAAATCGAGGAAAGACAGGAAAAGAGAGGTGGAAGAAATGAGAACAGCGAGAAACTTAACATCGGGATTGAATGGTCACGAAGTAGATGGAGTTGAAGAATTCTGCCACCTAGGCAGTAAAACAGCCAATGACGGAAAGAGCAAGGACATCAAAAGGAGACTCGCAGTGGCAAAAAGGGTATTCCTGACCAAGAGAAGTCTACTAAAATCAAACATAGGCCTTAATTTGAGGAAGAAATTTCTGAGAATGTATGTCAGGTGTGCAGCATTATATGTTAGTGAAACATGAACTGTGGGAAAACCGGAACAGAACTGAATCGAAGCATTTGAGACGTGGTGCTACAGGCGAATGTTGGAAATTAGGTGGATTGATGAGGTAAGGAATGAGGAGGTTCTGCGCAGAATCGGAGAGAAAACGAATATAATAAGGAGAAGGGACAGGATGATAGGACATCTATTAAGACATCAGGGAATGACTTTCATGGTACCAGAGAGAGCTGTAGAGGTCAAAAACTGTAGAGGAAGACAGAGATTGGAACACATCTAGCAAATAACTGAGGACGTTGGTAGCAAGTGCTACTCTGAGATGAAGGGGTTGGCACAGGAGAGGAATTCTTGGCAGGACGCATCAAACAAGCCAGAAAACCGATGACACCCCCCCCCAAAAAAAAAAAAAAAATTAAACTTGCTTAGAGCCCGCTGCCTAGCTCGTGTTGACTATATGGCCTGCAGAGATATTTTTGTTTTTACTTAATGGAACTGTTATATTGTTAACACCTTCTAAGCTTATCACGATAATTTAGGCCATATAAGCATGGTCTTTCCCAAATGCACTTCTGATCAGAAGGTGATTCTGGTTGCTGGAGTTCAAAATTTTTGTTGCTCATGCCTTTTGCGTTTCTGCGGATGTAGTCATTGTAACTTTCAATCCATCAGGAGGTGAAATATCAGTTCTCGTAAATTTAACCTTAACATTTTTTAATGTCACGAAATATTTTCTTAATAATTTTCATCCCTTGTTGCCCTCCCTTACGGGTTGAATTTCCGTAAACGCTGAAACACGTATCCGATAAGTCGAACACCAATTTTCATAGAAGTATCCTTAAAGGTTCTTAGGAATTTTTCAGTAGTTACTCACTTTCAAAAAAGACTTTAACCCGCTATTTTACCCCTTTAGTGTCAATCCTCTGGGTTCGGTTTCGATTCCCGGCTAGGTTGGGGAATTTTCTCCGTCCAGGGACTGGATGTTGTGCTATCCTCATCATCATCCTGTCATACTCATCGACTGCAGGTCGCCGAAGTGGCGTCAAATTGAAAGACCAGCACCCGGCGAACGGTCTGCCTGACGGGATGCCATAGCCATACGATTAAATAAATACCCCTTTAGTTGTTCAGTTTCCTAAAATCATGAAAAAAGTATTTCTTTATTTTGTGACTGAAAAACTAAACTCCAGTTTTCGTAGTTTTAGCTTATAAATTCCCTTAATGTAAACATACTTTCAGAAAGCCTTCAATCCCTTCCTTCATCCCCTTTTGAGTGAAATGTCGGAAAATCCCTTCTTCAACGATGCGCACAGAATAAGATGCACACTTTCTCCAAACCTCAAGTTTATATCCTTAGCGGTTTCGGCAGGCCAATGATGAGTCAGTAGCTCTGACCCTATTTCATCCACCGCCCCCCAGCCCCAGGCGTTGAGTTCCAAAAACATTTTTTCATCTCTAACCGAGAAACCAAACACCAATTTTCAAAGATTTTGCTCTAAAAATGCTTTCGCAATGAAACACTTTTTTTTAAAAAAAGGTTCACGCCCTATTTCATCCTCTTAGGGGCTCAGTTTACAAAAACACTAAACACGTATTTTGTTATTTGTAACTGACAAATCAAATACCAATTTTCGTAGATGCAGCTTAAAAATGCTTTGGTCGTTATGTGATGATATTTTTCAACAAAAGCTATCACTCATTATTTCTCCACATCTGGTTAAATTTCCAAAAATACTGAAACACGTATTTCTTTATTTCTAACCGAGAAGCCAAATACCAATTTCCGTAGGTCTAGCATTTAAATTGCCTTAACAGCGACATTTTTCAAGAAACCTTTCATCACCTATTTCACCCCCTTAGGGCTGGAATTTCGAAACATCCCTTCCTAAACAATGTGAGGTACACATTTTTTCCAATTTTTAAGCACCTACCCTTAGCCGTTTTCACCGGGCGATGAACAGTCAGTAAATCAGGACATTACCCTTTATATATCGAGGTAATTGATGTATAGATAAAAAAACTGTGTAAATAACTGCTTATTATTCAAGAATTTGGAAACAGTTTCTGTGAATGCGAAATTACAAATGCAGAGGTCTCGTGTTCGATCCTGAGTCCATCCTACCATTTGTATCTCACTTATCATTTCCTTCACCTCAGGCAATGTTTCTTGATGTGAAACACGCCCAGGTGAGCTGTGGTTCGGAATAATCTACGTTAAACAGTAGCCCCCCTATAATTGACTGGATACGGCTGGGTCAACTCAAAGGTCGCAGGAAGGCAACGGCATATAAGCCTCCAACACAACCATCCCTACTAAAGATCTCTGCTGTTCACAACAGTCTTCGGACTGATGACTGTTCTATTTTACCTAGCAATATAATTCAACAGCATTGAATTACGAATATATTTATGTTAGTCCAAGAGCTCTTTAGATTATGTGGTTTCTTTGTTATGAGATTACGACTGGACTTGAACATCAGTTCCGAAAACATAGGTAACGGAATATTTAGAACTTGCGTTCTTCTCACATGATCCAGGGTGTAGCCAGATTCGGAGCTAGGAGAGCAGCACTGGGGGAGAGATTTATTTTAGTTTCGTAGTGAAGGGAGAAATAGTTTTGACAAAACATGGGAAACGTCGATCTGTACACTTGCCACTAGTCAGTATCAGATATCTATAATGGCTTTCTTCGAACTGTGATGCAATAATAGGTCTATCTCTTTGGCAGGATATAATGCGAGTTCGGTTTATGAAGACTTTTCCTGGGGAAGATGGGGGATGGGAGGGGATGAATGGATGCCCTTGCCCCTCCCTTGTTTCACCTTTTCACATGTTGCCCTTAGTACCATCCACAGAAGAAGTCATATTCATTTGACTTCCCTAGACATGTGAAAAGTTTGGGGTTGAATACTGCAGCTGGCCGGGGTGGCCGAGCGGTTCTAGGTGCTACAGTCTGGAACCGCGCGACCGCTGCGGTCGCAGGTTAGAATCCTGCCTCGGGCATGGATGTGTGTGATGTCCTTAGGATAGTTAGGTTTAAGTAGTTCTCAGTTATAGGGGACTGATGACCTCAGAAGTTAAGTCCCATAGTGCTCAGAGCCATTTGAACCATTTTCGAATACTGCTGCGTCAACTTCTATGTAAAATTTTCTTATATAGTATGTTACTATGTTGTCGACCATGTTGAAATTTTCATGACGGCAAAAGTTTGCCGTGAATGGAGAACCGACACTTAAGTATTTGGTGTCTTCAAGAACTCAGGAAAATAACACCTCTTCGACTTGTATAGTACTCAGCAATTCCAATAGCTTATACTGCTGCATATATTTGAAAATCTCATCGCAGCTGAAACTTTAAGAGATGGATAGTATAAGGGAACTTTTACTTCATACAGCGACGGAAAGTGTTATAAAGCGTTACCATGCGGTGGTAGCGGATTCTTTCTGGAACCAAGATCATATGTATGTTGAAGCAGTTCTTCCCAAACCTGCTACAATAATGCTTGCCCGCTTGCCTTCAAGTGAAACGAAAATGAAACGGTAAGCCAAAAACCAGAGCTTCTAAATGATCGTGCACGCAATGCTGTGTTCGGAAGAACGTGGACTTCGAATGTATTCCTGAAATCAATTTTCTTTTTTCTAGTTCCATGGCTTGTTTCACAAAACTTGGTTAAAAAAAGCAGACGTGCTCTTCCCTACAGCACCTACCAGAGCCCAGCGGAAATTGTGGACGAGGGAAGAAAGCTGGTGGAGCGTAGAAACGCCCTGGACCTCGCGGAACGACATTTAATATCCGGTCTGAATATGTAACAGGCTTACCCTCTGCCCTGGCCCCCCGTTTCTCAAAGGCTCTGAAGTGGTCAAGGAAACATTGTGGATAAAGGAGAGTACAAATGTACTCGCGACAGTATATCAGACAAGCAGAGTAACGGTCCTTGATTCAGAGTTGGTTTGTCCCTAATGCGTATGAAATTGTTGGGCATTAAAATTGCAGCGTCATTTACGACAATCAATAAAGACCTTTCGTTATAGTGCGGACATAGTATAGGAGGAACGGTAGGTGATTAAATTTGTAGCTGATTTGCGGGTATACAGAGTGCAGAGTTTAGAGCATGGTGCCGTCATCTCCAGCTAAACATCGCCTCTAACCAGGCTGGGCACTGAACTGAACTAAGCTTCGATGACAGACAGTGATACATCATTCCTCGCTGATTCAGTCCAGTGGTAGAGCTCAGCAAACTAACACGCATGACCCATTACCAGATGTTTTCAGTGGGTTAGAAACGTGTAGAAGGTACTAGAAAGCATAATTGACGAAAACATTGCATTCAAGAGTAGTCGCACGAGAAAGTGGAAACAATTTATTTAGTTCAAAATGGTTCAAATGGCTCTGCGCACTTAACATCTATGGTCATCAGTCCCCTAGAACTTAGAACTACTTAAACCTAATTAACCTAAGGGCAGCACACAACACCCGGTCATCACGAGGCAGAGAAAATCCCTGACCCCGCCGGGAATCGAACCCGGGTACCCGGGCGTAGGAAGCGAGAACGCTACCGCACGACCACGAGCTGCGGACATTTATTTAGTAAATCACACTTTGGATTCCAGAAGGGCTGCAGGACTGATAATACTATTTACAAATTCACTCATCAAATTGTACAAGCCTTAAATAATAATATATCGACAGCTGGTAATTTTTGTGCTCTTTCCAAGGCACTTGATGGTGTAGATCATGGTACTCTCTTGGAAAAACTCATGTTTTAAAGTTTCCTCGGAGTCTGTCAAGGCTGCATGTTTGAATTAAAACTGCTCGGCTTTCTAACCACCTGAATTCGCATAAAATTCTCGAGGTTTCAATGACCATCTTCGCCATCGTCGTCAGGACTAAAACCACAGACTGTTGGGGTTGACACGGTTTCCCGCTTGTGTAGCCGTAATTTGGCCTGTGGCGCCGATGAGAGAGAGTCGAAACGATTCATGCGCAGAAGGTGACTGGGCAGCACATTGTTGCTCCGGCCCGCCGCGAGGACCGAGTGACGTCATATGGAGCGAGGGGTAGGCGCCACGTATGAAACTGCCGCTCCCGTCTCCCTACAAGCGTCAAGCATTCGAAGCTGCTTACTATCGACATGCAAAGCCTTTCCCCACGCCGTAGAGAGTCAGTATCCCTGGTCTCTGTTAAAATTGTTGTTGTTCATTCTCATCTCAGTCGCCTCTATTGTAACGGAATCTCAGTATGCGGACGCATGAGCCAAGACTTCTGGCTTTCAAACAGTACTTTGTGTCCGTTTTCCAGGCAATGCTCCTCTGTGGCCAACTGTCATGCGCCCTTTTTTTAATATGTCGCTTGGGCTCAGTACATGGCTCTCCAATTGTGCGCATTGTCTGACCCGTAAAGATGCTGCCTCATTCGCAAGGGACACCATACACACAGGGCACACGAAGAGCTATGTCATCTTTACAACACGCAGCATACGAGGTGTGGCTAGAAAAAAAACCGGACTAGTACTGGTGAAACAATAAAACGAATGCAATAAGGCTGAAAGTCGCGTGGCCGGTCACGAGACTCTCGCTCCGCCTACTGCTCGAGTTTCATCTGCCTCCTGCACTCAGTCTGCCCGTGGCGTCTGTTTTAAGTAGTTGACGTTTTGTCTGTGCGTCGGAAAATGTTGAGTGTACAGAAAGAACAGCGTGTTAACATCAAATTTTGTTTCAAACTAGGAAAATCTGCAAGTGAAACGTTTGTAATGTTACAACAAGTGTACGGCGATGATTGTTTATCGCGAACACAAGTGTTTGAGTGGTTTAAACGATTTAAAGATGGCCGCGAAGACACCAGTGATGACACTCGCACTGGCAGACCATTGTCAGCAAAAACTGATGCAAACATTGAAAAAATCGGTAAACTTGTTCGACAAGGTCGCCGTTTAACAATCAGAGCAGTGTCTGAGTTAACAGGAGTTGACAAGGAAAGTGTCGAAAAAGTTTACCGATTTTTTCAATGTTTGCATCAGTTTTTGCTGACAATGGTCCGCCAGTGCGACTGTCATCACTGGTGTCTTCGCGGCCATCTTTAAATCGTTTAAACCACTCAAACACTTGTGTTCGCGATAAACAATCATCGCCGTACACTTGTTGTAACATTACAAACGTTTCACTTGCAGATTTTCCTAGTTTGAAACAAAATTTGATGTTAACACGCTGTTCTTTCTGTACACTCAACATTTTCCGACGCACAGACAAAACTTCAACTACTTAAAACAGACGCCACGGGCAGACTGAGTGCAGGAGGCAGATGAAACTCGAGCAGTAGGCGGAGCGAGAGTCACGTGACAGGTCACGCGACTTTCAGCCTTATTGCATTCGTTTTATTGTTTCACCAGTACTAGTCCGGTTTTTTTCTAGCCACACCTCGTATCTCATATATGGATGTCGAAAGGAAGAAACGACGGATGCTTGAGGCTTGTACGGAGGCGGGAGCGGCAGTTTTAAACGTGGCGCCTGCCCCTCGCGCGTGCTGACGTCACTAGGTCCTCGCTGCGGGCTGGAACTGCTATGGACTACCAGATCACCTGCCTCTCACTCGCTCTTTCGCCCCTCTCTGATTGGTGCCAGGGGCCGAATCGTGGTTATACAAGAGGAAAACCGTGCCATCCGTGACAGTGAATGGTTTTACTCCTGACGACGATTGGCGAAGATGGCCATCGAAAGCTCGAGAATTTTATTTGAACTGACGTGGTTTGAAAACCGAGAAGAATTTTATTCAAGTTTTAATGAATTCAAGGTTTCACGCACAGCTGTCTTGAATCATACTTAAGAGAATATAAAATTTTGTGCAGAATGCTTCCGACAATGTCGAGAAGGTAGAAACTTGTAGTGGCTGCGGAAAAAATATCGCAAAAAGGGAGTCTCTCAGGGTTCAATTTTGGATCCACTCTGCTCTCCCCGTCGGAGGTTCGAGTCCTTCGGGCATGTGTGTGTGTGTGTGTGTGTGTGTGTGTGTGTGTGTGGTATGTTGTAATTAGCCTAGGTTAGTTTAAGTTAGACTAGGGACCAATGACCTCAGTAGTTTGGTCCCATAAAAGCTTACTAAATTTTCCAAATTTTTTTTGATTCACTCCTGTTCCTCATACATGCGAATGGCCTACCACTTAACAAACAACAAGAGAAACAGGTTCTTTTTGCACACGATACTAGTGTTATAATAAATCCCGTTAGAGAGAAAGCAGCAAAAGAGTTGCTGAACGATATTTTCCAAATGATTATTAAGTAGTTCTCTGAAATGGACTCTCCCTAAAATTTGAAAAACCTCACTACATTAAGTCATATACATCAGTCATACTCAACAACTGGTATACTACATAAGCAGGAGTCAGTAAATAGAGGAGAATACTCCAAATTGTTAGGTATATATATTGAAGAAAACTTGACGTAAGCTTCTGAAGCAATACAGGTACTTACGCTCTTCGTATAATTGCTAATGTTGGAGAAGTACCTGTCAGCCTGCAGACATATTTTGCGTATTTCCTCTTGCGGCGTAACGTCAAGCGCCGGAACGTCGGTCAAGGACGTCAGGGCAGAGAGGGCTGTAAGACGGCGTCAGCCAATAGTACGCTGACTGACCCCTCTGTAGGACGTCACCAAGACAGGAGCGGCCTCCAGGCGAAGAGAACAAGCGCCGCCGCCCAGGTGAAAAATAGTCGTTCTACGAGCGCTACAGCAGCGGCTTATGAACTGTATTGTTTCACTTGTATTAGAAGTTGTACAAACTGAAGAGACTTCTTATTTGTCCGTCGCCAACTGCTTGCGACACACCACTGTAGATCTACCAGTTTCTTGCCACACGCCGATGTAGATTCCCAAAGTTAAGTATTGTCATTTATGTTACTGTAATGAAAATTAATTAATACGATTTGCTTGAATTGTTGTCTAGCGACCCGAGAAAGCAGGTTACCTAGGCACCTCATATTGGACAAGTAGGCAGGACACAACATTTTCATGAAGCTACACGGAATAATTTTCTGGGGTAACTCGCTATACACATATTTGATAATGAAGTTAATCATAAATATCCATCACAATTTGAGAAGAACAGTGATATCATACCTACAATACTAGTGCGAGAAATGACCTTTGTTACCCATTGTTAAAACCGTCAGTGTCTCAAGAAGTAGTTCAGTATGCAGTTACAAAAAGTTTTGATCGTTTGCCAATAACATAAAATGACTGCAATTACAGAAGCAAGTTTTAAATCTAATTTATGGCGTCTAATTTAGAATCATTTCTCCTTCATACTTGAATACGGAAAGTATGTGCATTTTAGAGCATTTTCACGAAGTACTTAGGAGAAAAACCGTCTGCGTTCTATATAAAGGGTGTTTCAAAAAGAATATTCGTATTTTGCACACATGTATTTATTAAATTGTAAGACATACAACTATAAAACTTGGGACTCATATTTACGATCAAACAAGTTTAGATTACATATGTTCAGCATTTCCTCCACCAGGCACATGAAAATATCACATCGACACTAATTCCTCCCTCACGGGAAAAAGCATGTCCGTCCTCACTGAAATCCGGTTCTTGAACTCTTCTAGGTTCCGTGGTAGTATGGCGCATGAACGTTTTCCTTAATGAAACCACACGGGAAGAAGTCACAGGGCGTCAAATCAAGAAACCGTGGAGACCAGCTGACAAGTGCTAAGTCGCCGGCTGTCTGAGGACCAATCCAGCAGCTCGATAGATTTCCGTTCAGATATTCACTGACGTGGTGACCCCAGTGGGGGGTGCCCCATCTTGTCGAAAAATGAAGTTGTCCCTCGTTCAGCCTCGTAAACAACCGTTTTCAGAACATAGCAAAATACTATTGACCAGTAATCGTGTTTCCATCAACGAAGAATGGGCCGCAAACAAGTGAGTGAGATATAGACTTTGTGTGACTCGTACATGTTCTGTGTGTGCGTGGGGGTTCTGTAAGCCCCAAATTGGAACGCTGTGCTTGTTTGCTTTTCCACTAACGTGGAAAGTCGCTTCGCCACTGAAAAGGATGCGTTGTGCGAAAGTGTTATTATTCTGATATTGCCAACAACATTCAGAAGCTCGTCACATTATACCACACGTTTTCTTTTGTGGTCATGACGTATAGACTGTAACAGCTGAAACATGTATGGCTTTATAAACAACCGACGTCTCAAAAGACACAAATTCCACTGAGAACTTTTTTCTTAAAAATTAAGTGTAGGTGCATGAGAATGACTAAAAAGAATAATGTGTTAATTGATGTTTGCACTAATGATTCATACATATTGTAAATTGACTCGTTCCACATAATTTCGATAAAGTAATCGTTCAAACAATCTGGAGGGCGTAAATAACTAACTAAAAAGATATCAGCACACAGAACTCGAATAAAGGGCACAGTGACTGGAGTTAACCCCTGTGAAATGTAAATCTGTCCAAATTCCAGGTTATGCGAACAATAGATGATCGCTTACCCCACTGCACTCCGTACCATCACACCCGATACTTCACCCGTATGCCGATGACGAAAGGAGTCAGTTAGCATTCCTCCTCCTCCTCGGCGTCTCCACACACGGAGCCTTCCTTCGTAATGCTGCAGACAGAACGGGGCTCTTCTCAAGAGACGGCGTAGTACCATCCTCTGCTTCACAAACAATCGTCGCTGTGGCGACACTACGTGGGGCTCAGTCCCTGTAGAAACTTGCCTTGCCGCAAACAATGCCAGTTCCTGACTCAAGGTATTTTCTGTACGCTCCAGCACGGCTGAGCGAATAGCATGCCTGCCCTCAGGGGCACCTGCCACTTAAGCTGTTCAGATCTCACATGGCTGAATCGCCAGGACACCATACTCGAATGTCAGTCATTGAGATCCCGAGCAGATGTGGGCAGTTCTCGATAAGCTGCGATCATGTCCATGTTAGATAACGACACTTGCTCGTAGATGTTCCTCCATCTTCCGTGAGGTATAAAACGACCCTCTCACTAACAACCAAAATTGAAATCCAATTTGTGTATGAGAATCCCTCTGCGTAAATTTTTTATACAGGGTGTTTCAAAAAGAATATTTGTATTACAAAATATTACGTTGTCAAAACTACCGATTGGTGTGCCATGGCTTGGTTATTGTGTGTGTGTGAATTCCTAAGGGACCAAACTGCTGAGGTCATCGGTCCCTGCACATACGTACTACTTACGCTAACTTAAACTAACTTCCGCTAAGGACAAAACACACACACACGCACACACACACACACATGCCCGAGTGAGGACTCAAACTCCGGCGAAAGGGGCCGCGCAATCCGTGACATGGCGCCTCAAACCGCGCGGCCACTCCGCGCGGCGATAAGTTATTGAAAGAACGAGTACATTCTTTGGTCTATATACCTTGCCGCTATATGTCAGCAACCTGCTTTTTGCTTCAGTACCGTCACATGGTGCAAAAAGGCTACGCCGCAGCAGAATTCAGTTTATAATTTTGAGTTTGGAAAGTGTAACTTCATGGTTACAGTGCAAAGACGTTTCAGGTCGATGTACCACAGCGATCCTCCGAGTGGATGGAGCTTTAGCGGATGTTATTCACAGTTTGTAGGCACATGGCACGTGTGTAATGGAAAGAGTCATAGCCGCCCTAGTGTTTCCGACGAAAATGTCGCACGAATTCAAACCACTTTCGAACGTAGTGCTAACAAATCAACTCGTGGGGCCACTCGGGACTTACAACGGGCCAAAACGCTGTGGCGTTTTTTTGAGACATCGGTTGTTTATAAAACCATACATGTTATAGCTGTTGCAGGCTCTGCGTCATGACGACAAACACAAAAGTGTGGCGTTTCCTGACGACATTCAGAATGCTATTGGCAATGATAACACTTCCGGACAGCGCATCATGTTCAGTGATAAAGCGACCATCCGCCTTCATCGGAAGGTAAACAAACACAATGTTTGAATATGGGGCCTAGAGAACCCGCATGCAAACAATGAACATGTACGAGATGAACCCAAGGTCAATGTGTTTTGAGCGATATCTCATTCACCTGTCTGCGGCTCCTACTTCTTTGACGGAGACACGGTTACCGGTGAGCAGGATTTTGCTATGTTCCGAAAGTGGTTGTCTCCTTGGTCGAGCGACAACCTCAGTTTTCGACTGGATGGGGCACCCTCTCACTTTGTAAGTAGGCTGTGTAGGTTTTTATGTTGGTAACGCCACGTAGCGCTCTGTATGAAAATCACTGACTGAGTTGTGTGCAGCCTGTGGCTGGTTGGCATTGTTGGAATATTCTCTATTGTAGTGTTGGGCAGTCGGATGTAAACAGCGAGTAGCGTTGCGCTGTTGGAGGTGAGCCACCAGCAGTGGTGGATGTGGCGAGAGAGATGGCAGAATTTTGAGAGTGGACGATCTGGACGTGTGTCCATCATAAAGATGGATGTAATACTGGATATCATGAACTTATTTATATATGATGACATTTGAACATTATTAAGGTAAATACATTGTTTGTTCTCTATGAAAATCTCTCATTTGCTAACTATGCCTATCAGTTGTTAGTGCCTTCAGTAGTTAGAATCTTTTATTTAGCTGGCAGTATTGGCGTTTGCTGTATTTCAGAAGTTCGAGTAACGAAGATTTTTGTGAGGTAAGTGATTCATGTAAGGTATAGGTCATTGTTAGGGCCATTCTTTTGTAGGGATTATTGAAAGGCAGATTGCGTTGCGCTAAAATATTGTGTGTCAGTTTAGTGTTGATCAAATTAAGTGAAGAGAGAAATGTCGGAGTACGTTCAGATTTGCTCAGCTGTTTGAAAATCAAATAACGTAGAGGTTTACCAGCACAGTCATTTACAAATTTTTCGAAGGGGATGTCTCAACTTGCGTCACCAAGTGCGTGAATATCTGAACGGAATTCTGCTTTGCTGTTGGACTGGTCATCAAACAGTCGGCGACTTAACACTTCTCAGCCGGCCTTCACAGTTACCGAAATTGACGCCCTGTAACTTCGTCCTGCGTGGGTTCACTTAGAACAACGTCTATGCAGCAACGCAAGAACCTAGAAGAGTTCAAGAAACGAATTTCAGTGACGATGGACACGCTTCTCTCTGTATAGGAGGAATTCGAGTATCGGTATGACATTGTTCTTGTCGCTGGTGCAGGACATAGTGAACATTTGTAATCTAAATATGTGAGATTGATAAATAGGTGTCCCAGATTTCATAGTAGTTGATGTTCCTGTGGTCGTCAATCCAAAGACTGGCTTGATGCAGCTCTCCATGCCACTCTTCCAGGGCAAGGCTCTTCACCTCCGAGTAACTACTGCAACCTATGTCCCTCGGAATTTGCACACAATATTCATGTCTTGGTCTCCCTCTACGATTTTTACCGCCCATACTTCCCTCCAGTACTAGATTTGTGATCTGTTGACGCCTCAGAACGTGTCCTACCAAGCTATCCCTTCTTTTAGTCAGGTTGTACCAGAAATTTCTCTTCTCCCCATTTCTGTGCAGTACCTCCTCATTATTCATGTGAACTACTCATCCAATTTTCAGAAACCTTCTGTAGCACCACATTTCAAAATCTTCTATTCTCTTCTTGTCTAAACTGTTTATCGTCCATGTTTCACTTCCATACAAATACTTTCAGAAAGGGCTTTCTGACACTTAACTCTGTACTCGATGCTGACACATTTCTCTTCTTCAGAAACGCTTTCTTTGGCGTAGTCAATCTACATTTTATATCCTCTCTACTTCGACAAACATGTTAGTTATCTTCCCAAATAAGGAAAATTAGCTACTACTTCAAGTGTCTCATTTCCATATCTAATTTTCTCAGCATCACCTAATTCGACTACGTTTCATTATCCTCGTTTTGTTTTTGTTGATGTTCATCTTATATCCTCCTTCATCTTATATCCTGTTCTTCCAAGTCCTTTGCCGTCTCTGACAATATTACAGTGTCTTCGGTAAACCTCACAGTTCTGTTTCTTCTCCCTGGATTTTAATTCTTACCCCCTTTTTTTTTGTTTCCTTTACTGAATGCTCAGTATACAAATCGAATAACAATGGCAGTAGGCTACAACCCTGTCTCATTCCTTCTCAACCACTGTCTCCCTTTCGTGCCCTTCGATCCTTATAGCTGCCATCTGGTTCCTGAAATATTGTGAAGAACCTTTCGACCCCGGTGTTTCACGCCTGCCACCTTGAATGAGAATATTCCAGTCAACATTGTCTACAACTTTCTTTAAATCTACAAATGCTAAAAACGTAGGTTTGCCTTCCCTTCACCTATCTTCTATGAGAAGTTGCAGGATCTGTATTGGTTCGCGTGTTCTTACATTTCTATGGAATCCTAACTGATCCTCCCCGTGGTCGGCTTCTACTTTTTCCACTCTTTTGTAAAGGATTTGTGTTAGTATTTTGTAGCCATGGCTTATTAAACTTATAGTTCGGTAACTGTCACTCTTGTCATCAGCTGCTTTCTTTGGAATTGGTATTACTATATTGTTCTTGGAATCCGAGGGTATTTCGCTTGTCTCACTCGTCTTGTTCACCAGATGGGAGAGTTTTGTCATGGCTGGCTCTCTCAAGGCTAGCAGTAGCTGTAATGGAATGGTGTTTACTCCCGGGGCGTTGTTTCGAATTAGATCTTTCAGTGCTCTGACAAATTCTTCACGTAGTAGTATATCTCAATTCTCATTTTTCTCTACGTCCTCTTCCATTTGCATATTGCCCTCAAGTACGTCTCCCATGTATAGAATATATACTCCCCATCTTTCTGCTTTCCTGTCTTTGCTTAGGGGTGGTTTTCCATCTGAACTCTTGATGTTCATGTAGGTAGTACTCTTTTCTCCAAAGGTCTCTTTGATTTTCTTGTAGGCAGTATCTATCGTACCCCTAGTGATATATGCTTCTACATCGTTACATTTATCCTCTTATCATTCCCGTCTGCCAAACCCTTTCGCCTGCTTCATTTATTGCATTTTTATATTTTCTCCTTTCATCGATTACATTCAATATCTCGTGTGTTACCCAAGGATTTCTACTAGCCTCCGTCTTTTTACCTGTTTGATCCTCAGCTACGTTCACAATTTCATCTCCCAAAGCTACACATTCTTCTTCCACTGTGTTCCTATCAACTGTTTTTGTCAATTGTTCCCTAATGCTCCCTCTAAAACACTCTACAACCTCTAGTTCTTTCAGATTATCAAGGTCCCATCTCCCTAAGTTCCGGCCTTTTTACAGTTTCTTCAGTTTTAGTCTGCAGTTGATAACCAATAGATTCTGGTCAGAGTTCACATCTGATCCTGGAAATGTCTTGCACTTTAGAACCCGGTTCCTAAATATCTGTCTTGCCATTATATAATCCATCTGAAATCTTCCAGTGTCCCCAGGCCCCTTCCACGTATACAACATTATTTCATGATTCTTAAACCAAGTGCTAGCAATGATTAAGTTATGCTCTGTGCAAAATTCTACTAGACGGCTTCCTCTTTCATTATTTTCTCGCGGCCCATACTCACCTATTATTTTTCCTTCTCTTCCTTTTCGACTATAGAATTCCAGTCTCCCAAGACTAATAAATTTTCGGCTCCCTTAACTGCATGAATAATTTCTTTGATCTCATTATACGTTTCCTCAATCTCCTCATCATGTTTTACTCATTATTAAACCTACTCCTGCATTATCCCTATTTGATTTTGTCTTTATAACCCTGTATTCCCCCCATTAACCATGGACCTTACAGTTGGTGGGGAGGCTTGCGTGCCTCAGCGATACATATAGCCGTACCGTAGGTGCAACCACAACGGTGAGTTATATGTTGAGAGGCCAGACAAACGTGTGGTTCCTGAAGAGGGGCAGCAGGCTTTTCAGTAGTTGCAGGGGCAACAGTCTGGATGATTGACTGATCTGGCCTTGTAACATTAACCAAAATGGCCTTGCTTTTCTGGTACTGCGAACGGGTGAAAGCAAGGGGAAACTACAGCCGTAATTTTTCCCGAGGACATGCAGCTTTACTGTATGATTAAATGATGATGGCGTCCTCTTGGGTAAAATATTCCGGAGGTAAAATAGTCCCCCATTCGGATCTCCCGGCGGGGACTACTCAAGAGGGCGTTGTTATCAGGAGAAAGAAAACTGGCGTTCTACGGATCGGAGCGTGGAATGTCAGATCCCTTAATCGCGCAGGTAGGTTAGAAAATTTAAAAAGGGAAATGGATAGGTTAAAGATAGATATAGTGCGAATCAGTGAAGTTCGGTGGCAGGAGGAACAGGACTTTTGGTCAGGTGAGTACAGAGTTATAAATACAAAATCAAATAGGGGTAATGCAGGAGTAGGTTTAATAATGAATAAAAAAATAGGTGTATGGGTAAGCTACTACAAACAGCATAGTGAACGCATTATTGTGGCCAAGATAGATACGAAGCCCACACCTACTACAGTAGTACAACTTTATATGCCAACTAGCTCTGCAGATGATGAAGAAATTGATGAAATGTATGATGAGATAAAAGAAATTATTCAGGTAGTGACGGAATACGAAAATTTAATAGTCATGGGTGACTGGAATTCATGAGTAGGAAAAGGGAGAGAAGGAAACATAATAGGTGAATATGGATTGGGGCTAAGAAATGAAAGAGGAAGCCGCCTGGTAGAATTTTTCGCAGCACATAACTTAATAATAGCTAACACTTGGTTTAAGAATCATAAAAGAAGGCTGTATACATGAAAGGACCCTGGAGATACTAAAAGGTATCAGATAGATTATATAATGGTAAGACAGAGATTTAGGAACCAGGTTTTAAATTGTAAGACATTTCCAGGGGCAGATGTGACTCTGACCATAATCTATTGGTTATGAACTGTAGATTAAAACTGAAGAAACTGCAAAAAGGTGGGAATTTAAGGAGATGGGACCTGGATAAACTGAAAGAACCAGAGATTGTACAGAGTTTCAGGGAGAGCATAAGGGAACAATTGACAGGAATGGGGGAAAGAAATACAGTAGAAGAAGAATGGGTAGCTTTGAGGGATGAAATAGTGAAGGCAGCAGAGGATCAAATAGGTAAAAAGACGAGAGCTAGTAGAAACCCTTGGGTAACAGAAGAAATATTGAATTTAATTGATGAAAGGAGAAAATATAAAAATGCAGTAAATGAAGCAGGCAAAAAGGAATACAAACGTCTCAAGAATGATATTGGCAGGAAGTGCAAAATGGCTAAGCAGGGATGGCTAGAGGACAAATGTAATGATGTAGAGGCTTATCTCACTAGGGGTAAGATAGATACTGCCTACAGGAAAATTAAAGACCCCTTTAGAGAAAGGAGAACCACTTGCATGAATATCAAGAGCTTTGATGGAAACCCAGTTCTAAGCAAGGAAGGGAAAGCAGAAAGGTGGAAGGAGTATATAGAGGCCCTATACAAGGGCGATGTACTTGAGGACAATATTATGGAAATGGAAAAGGATGTAGATGAAGATGAAATGGGAGATATGATATTGCGTGAAGAGTTTGACAGAGCACTGAAAGACTTGAGTCGAAACAAGGCCATCGGAGTAGACAACATTGCATTAGAACTACTGACAGCCTTGGGAGAGCCAGTCCTGACAATACCATCTGGTGAGCAAGACGTATGAGACAGGCGAAATATCCTCAGACTTCAAGAAGAATATAATAATCCCAATCCCAAAGAAATCAGGTGTTGACAGATGTGACAATTACCGAACTATCAGTTTAATAAGTCACAGCTGCAAAATACTAACGCGAATTATTTACAGACGAATGGAAAAACTGATAGAAGACGACCTCGGGGAAGATCAGTTTGGATTCCGTAGAAATGTTGGAACACGTGAGGCAATACTGACCCTACGACTTATCTTAGAAGAAAGATTAAGGAAAGGCAAACCTACGTTTCTAGCATTTGTAGACTTAGAGACAGCTTTTCACAATGTTGATTGGAATACTCTCTTTCAAATTCTGAAGATGGCAGGGATAAAATACAGAGAGCGAAAGGCTATTTACAATTTGTACAGGAAGCAGATGGCAGTTTAAAGAGTCGAGGGGTATGAAAGGGAATCAGTGGTTGGGAAGGGAGTGAGACAGGGTTGTAGCCTATCCCTGATGTTATTCAATCTGTATATTGAGCAAGCAATAAAGGAAACAAAAGAAAAGTTAGGAGCAGGTATTAAAATCCGTGGAGAAGATATAAAAACTTTGAGGTTCGCCGATGACATTGTAATTCTGTCAGAGACAGCAAAGGACTTGGAAGAGCAGTTGAACGGAATGGACAGTGTCTTGAAAGGAGGATATAAGATGAACATTAACAAAAACAAATCGAGGATAATAGAATGTAGTCGAATTAATTCGGGTGACGCTGAGGGAATTAGATTAGGAAATGAAACACTTAAAGTAGCAAAGGAGTTTTGGTATTTGGGGGGGGGGGGGCAAAATAACTGATGATGGTCGAAGTAGAGAGGATATAAAATGTAGACTGGCAATGGCAAGGAAAGCGTTTCTGAAGAATAGAAATTTGTTAACATCGAGTATTGATTTAAGTGTCAGGAAGTCGTTTCTGATAGTATTTGTATGGAGTGTAGCCATGTATGGAAGTGAAACGTGGACGATAAATAGCTAGACAAGAAGAGAATAGAAGATTTCGAAATGTGGTGCTACAGAAGAATGCTGAAGATTAGATGGGTTGATCACGTAACTAATGAGGAGGTATTGAATAGAATTGGGGAGAAGAGGAGCTTGTGGCTCAACTTGACTAGAAGAAGGGATTGGTTGGTAGGACATGTTCTGAGACATCGAGGGATCACCAATTCAGTATTGGAGGGCAGCGTGGAGGGTAAAAATCTTAGAGGGAGACCAAAAGATGAATACACTAAACAGATTCAGAAAGATGTAGGTTGCAGCAGGTACTGGGAGATGAAGAAGCTTGCACAGGATAGAGTAGCATGGACAGCTGCATCAAACCTGTCTCAGGACTGAAGACCACAACAACAACAACAACAACAACAACCCTGTATTCACCTGACCAGAAGTCCTGTAACTCCTGCCACCTAACTTCACTATTTCCCACTATATTTTACTTTAATCTATCCCTTTTTAAATTTTCAACCTACCTGCCTGATTAAGAGATCTGACATTTCATGCTCCGATCTGTATAACGCCACCCTTCTGTTTCTAATGATAACCAAGTCGTCCTTCGTAGTCCCTGCCCGGAGATCCGAATGGGGGACTATTTTACATCCGGGATGTTTTACCCATGAGGATGCCATTTTTATTTAACCATACGGTAGAGGTGCATATCCTCGGGAGAAATTGCGGCTATCGTTTCTCCTTGCTTTCAGCCGTTCGCAGTACCAGCACAGCAAGGCCGTTTTGGTTAGTGTTACAAGGCCAGATCAGTCAATCATCCAGACTGTTGCCCCTGCAACTACTGAAAAGGCTGCTGCCCTTCTTCAGGAACCACATGTTTGTCTGGCCTCTCAACAGATACCCCTCCGTTGTGGTTGCACCCACGGTACGGCCATCTGTATCGCTGAGGCACGCAAGCCTCCCCACCAACGGTAATAGTTGTGTTTCTTAAAATTTAATAATTTCGAAATACGTACATTCTTTTACAAAGCACACTTTATATAGAACTTGGACGGAATTGCACCTAAGTTATTCGTGCAGTTGCTTTGAAATGCTCACACTTTTCATACACTAACATGAAATAGACACAGTGTATATTACAAGCTATACATATTCAAGCATGTAATATACACTGTGTCTATTTCATGTTTGCTGCATGTCGCCTTCGTGGTGATGTGGTTTCAGTGCCCAGCTGTGTAGCACAGGCACTGCGCTGCCTAATTTTCCTAGGGTAACCATAACCTTTAGTTGTTTTGAACTGAAAACACTAAAACTTATCAGGGATAGCGTTTACGGAACTCGAAGTAATAGATCAGTGACATAAAACTGAGTGTACTTTCATACATTTTAAGAACACACTTCTCAAAATTCTATTTTACTAAGCCACTTTTACACATTTCATATCTAAATTTCCATCGTTGATGGAAGCGTGGGAATGCAATCATTTGATAAACTGAGTGCACTATTGAATTTGCCTCAGACTGGAATTATATTATCTTCAATTTTATGTTAGTACAACCGGTGTCGGAACTCTTAATTTAATCTTCAGATCTGCATACTAAAGTATCAAAATAAACTCGTGCATACATAATTGTATTATCTGTTAATTATTTGTTAACAGCTTCCATGACCTGCTACGGTCGTGAGATTAGTTAATATCCTTATGTTCAAGTCAGAAATTACATTAAATAACAATTCATATAGTCATGAGCAAGAAATACACAGAAGCGCCAAAGAAACTGGTTTAGACATGAGTATTCAAATACAGAAAATAAAATGTTCAAATGTGTGTGGAATCTTATGGGACTTAACTACTAAGGTCATCAGTCCCTAAGCTTACACACTACTTAACCTAAATTATCCTAAGGACAAACACACACAACCATACCCGAGGGGGGACTCGAACCTCCGCCGGGACCAGCCACACAGTCCATGACTGCGGCGCCTCAGACCGTCAAATACAGGGATATGTAGACAGGCAGAATACGGCGTTGCGGTCGGCAACGCCTATATGTGACAACTAATGTCTGGCGCTGTTGCTACATCGGATACTGCTGCTACAATGGCAGGATATCAAGATTTAAGTGAGTTTCAACGTGGTGTTAGAGTCAGCGCGCGAGCGACGGGACACAGCATCTCCTGGGTAGCGATGAAGTGGGCATTTTTCCGTACGGTCAATTTACGAGTATACCGTGAATATCAGGAATCCGGTAAACCTCAAATCTTTGACGTCGCTACGGCCGGGAAAAGATCCTGCAAGAACGGGACCAACGACGACTGAAGAGAATCGTGCAACAGGAAACAAGTGCAACCATTCCGTAAATTGCTACAGAATTCAATGCTGGGTCATCAACAAGTGTCAGCGTGCGAACCATTCAACTAAATTTCATCGATATGAGCTTTCGGAGCTGAAGGCTCACTCGTGTTCCCTTGATAACTGCACGACACATAGATTTACACCTCACCTGGTTCTGTCAACACCGACATTGGACTGTTGATGACTGGAGCCATATTGCCTGGTCGGACAGGAGTCGTTTCAGATTGTATCGAGCGGATGGTAGAGTGCAGATATGGAGACAAAATCATGAATCCATGAACGCTGCATGTCAGCAGGGTACCGTTTAGGCCCGTGGAGGGGCTCTGTAATGGTGTGAAGCGTGTGCAGTTGGAGTGATACGGGACTCCTGATACGACTAGACACGACTATGGCGGGTGACATGTACGTAAGTATCCTGTCCGATCACCTGCGTCAACTCATGCCCATTGTGCATTCTGATGGACTTGGGCAATTCCAGCAGAACAGAGTGACACCCCACATGCCCACAATTGCTACATACTGGCTCCAGGAACACTCCTCTGAGTTTTAACACTTAAGCTGTTCACCAAACTCGCCAGACATGAACATTATTGGCATATCGTGGATGTCTTGCAACGTGCTGTTTAGAAGAATCTATACCCATCGATCTCTTACAGATTTATGGACAGCCCAGCAGTAATTCAGACATTAGTCTTGTCCATGCCACGTCGTGTTACGTGCTGTTTAGAAGAATCTATACCCATCGATCTCTTACAGATTTATGGACAGCCCAGCAGTAATTCAGACATTAGTCTTGTCCATGCCACGTCGTGTTACGTGCTGTTTAGACGAATCTATACCCATCGATCTCTTACAGATTTATGGACAGCCCAGCAGTAATTCAGACATTAGTCTTGTCCATGCCACGTCGTGTTACGGGACTTCTGCGTGCTCGCGCTATCCATACACGATATTAGGCCGGTATACCAGTTTCTGTGGCTCTTAAGTGTATTTATACAATGAAATGATCCAGTTTGCGTATGTTCAATATGACCTGATAATGTTGGCAACTACGACTTAAATTAACAGACACTTACAGTGAGCGTATGTGTGTCGCATTCCAATTTTGTTGCGTGTTTATGTGCCTGAAACGAATCGTGTAATTGAAAGGTTTATTCTGAAAGACGCAAGTCACAGGTCGAAGGGTAGTTTTAGTCAATAACTGTTTCAGTTCGAATCACTCAGATGCTGAAACGAACAATTAATGGCACCGCAATAAATCTGAAGTGAAAACCGTGGAATCCATGTACGAAGTCGCACCCAGCAAGACAGGGGGGGGAGGGGGGAGGCTTCCGCTTGAACTCTCTTCGCATGACGAACATAACGAGTAAACATCTGAAGAGTATTTTGTACTAGTAATGAATTATTTACCAGTCACTAGTGACGGATTATTTACTATTTGTCTTCCATCTATTGAACGAATTCGCGGTACCCAAACGGGGTTAATGAAAAGTGCGTCATGAACCATCTGTCTTTAACAAAGCTGCACACAAAAATTAAGATGTCGTTTTTATTAAGCACGTCCTCACACGCAGTTCCTGAAGTAAAACAAATGCATCGTCGGCAGCTTCACCGTAGGATATTGTGACAGGATAAAGTAATAATTGATAAAGACATTACGGCCAATGCGAGCCTTCATTCAATAACGGCAAATGCGCGAGTATTTTTTTGTACGTATGGCTATACTAAGATGAAATGCCAAGTGCTGAACAGAACACTTTAGTTAAAACTGTTGCTACACAGCTCCCTTACAGGGCTTTGTTTCAAATGGCTCTGAGCACTATAGGACTCAACATCTTAGGTCATAAGTCCCCTAGAACTTAGAACTACTTAAACCTAACTAACCTAAGGACATCACACACACCCATGCCCGAGGCAGGATTCGAACCTGCGACCGTAGCAGTCCCGCGGTTCCGGACTGCAGCGCCAGAACCGCTAGACCACCGCGGCCGGCTTACAGGGCTTTGTTAGAAACGTTGTACACTTATTGTGGCCAAACCAATGTGTGTGTTCTTGGTTTTCACAAGCCTGTAAAGGCTGTCTTATTTGCATACACAGCAAAGAAAAGATACCATTTGTACCCGTGTTACACAGCCATTATGTGCAATGGAGGTTGGATGACGGAAGTCATTTCGCAACTAGCGAAACCTCAACTGTACATATTTGAAGAAAAAGTTTATTTTCGCAGTATCATTTGCATGACGTAAATAACTGATCACTAATTTCGCACATATATACACTCCTGGAAATGGAAAAAAGAACACATTGACACCGGTGTGTCAGACCCACCATACTTGCTCCGGACACTGCGAGAGGGCTGTACAAGCAATGATCACACGCACGGCACAGCGGACACACCAGGAACCGCGGTGTTGGCCGTCGAATGGCGCTAGCTGCGCAACATTTGTGCACCGCCGCCGTCAGTGTCAGCCAGTTTGCCGTGGCATACGGAGCTCCATCGCAGTCTTTAACACTGGTAGCATGCCGCGACAGCGTAGACGTGAACCGTATGTGCAGTTGACGGACTTTGAGCGAGGGCGTATAGTGGGCATGCGGGAGGCCGGGTGGACGTACCGCCGAATTGCTCAACACGTCGGGCGTGAGGTCTCCACAGTACATCGATGTTGTCGCCAGTGGTCGGCGGAAGGTGCACGTGCCCGTCGACCTGGGACCGGACCGCAGCGACGCACGGATGCACGCCAAGACCGTAGGATCCTACGCAGTGCCGTAGGGGACCGCACCGCCACTTCCCAGCAAATTAGGGACACTGTTGCTCCTGGGGTATCGGCGAGGATCATTCGCAACCGTCTCCATGAAGCTGGGCTACGGTCCCGCACACCGTTAGGCCGTCTTCCGCTCACGCCCCAACATCGTGCAGCCCGCCTCCAGTGGTGTCGCGACAGGCGTGAATGGAGGGACGAATGGAGACGTGTCGTCTTCAGCGATGAGAGTCGCGTCTGCCTTGGTGCCAATGATGGTCGTATGCGTGTTTGGCGCCGTGCAGGTGAGCGCCACAATCAGGACTGCATACGACCGAGGCACACAGGGCCAACACCCGGCATCATGGTGTGGGGAGCGATCTCCTACACTGGCCGTACACCACTGGTGATCGTCGAGGGGACACTGAATAGAGCACGGTACATCCAAACCGTCATCGAACCCATCGTTCTACCATTCCTAGACCGGCAAGGGAACTTGCTGTTCCAACAGGACAATGCACGTCCGCATGTATGCCACCCAACGTGCTCTAGAAGGTGTAAGTCAACTACCCTGGCCAGCAAGATCTCCGGATCTGTCCCCCATCGAGCATGTTTGGGACTGGATGAAGCGTCGTCTCACGCGGTCTGCACGTCCAGCACGAACGCTGGTCCCACTGAGGCGCCAGGTGGAAATGGCATGGCAAGCCGTTCCACAGGACTACATCCAGCATCTCTACGATCGTCTCCATGGGAGAATAGCAGCCTGCATTGCTGCGAAAGGTGGATATACACTGTACTAGTGCCGACATTGTGCATGCTCTGTTGCCTGTGTCTATGTGCCTGTGGTTCTGTCAGTGTGATCATGTGATGTATCTGACCCCAGGAATGTGTCAATAAAGTTTCCCCTTCCTGGGACAATGAATTCACGGTGTTCTTATTTCAATTTGCAGGAGTGTAGTTATCATTGTGATATGTGATCGAGACTAGCCATTAGTCATTTATGTCACACAACTTACACTAATAACAAATAACATCCTTGACTCGTTTTGAAAAGTGAACTTCCTTCAGTAACAATTGAAGTTGTGATCGATGTGCTCATAAGCCCCACACTGTTATACGGAGATCGTTATCTCAGATAACTGGCCCTAGCTGTCTCATTAGTTCAAATGTGCGTGAAATCTTATGGGATTTAACTGCTAAGGTCATAAAGTCCCTAAGCTTACACGCTACTTAACATAAATTATCCTTAGGACAAACACACCCACCCATGCCCGAGGGAGGACTCGAACGTCCGCCGGGACCAGTCGCACAGTCCATGACTGCAGCGCCCTAGACCGCTCGGCTAATCCTGCGCGGCGTGTCTCATTAGTAATTTAGTCTTAGCACACTAAATTTTTATTTTACATTTTATGAAACACATGAGTTTATACTTCTCCACATGTGTTACTGACTCACAGATATTACTACGAAGAAAATATTTTCTCCAGATGCATCAAGAACTTGATGCAGTTGCTGTCGAATACCATTCACTCATAGATAACGATTTCAACCAGAAAAATTAAGATTCCTGTTCAGTCTCATCATGTCCTCTGTTACTTACATATGCTATGAAAACTAATGGCACTATGGCACTTCAGTGAGCCATATATGCAGTTCCTGCTGTGTCTATGGATTTACATCCACATCTACGAACAGGAGTTGGACAAAAACTAGCAAACACGAAAAAGCACTACCGGTTACCAAGCCTAATATGGCGTAGGAAACCGGACGGCATTCACAACAGTTTCCAGTCTGCTCTGTATGGATAAATACTGGTCCTGTACGGTTTTCAGAGGACTCTTGTACCATTATTCCTGAAAATTGGTGGCAAGTTTAGCTAATGATGCTGGACGTGCATAACGACAACGCATCCTTTTCTCTAAAGTAGACTGAAAAGTTTCAACAATAATGAGATACGATGACTTTGGCGGTCAGGGGAAATGCGACATTTCATCCATGGGCTCTGAAAACCAGTCCTGGACGATTATAGCTGTGGCAAATGGGACCCTGTCTTCTTGGAAGACTTCAACACCATCTGGATACATACATTGTACCATGGGATGGACCCGATCAGACAAAAAGATCACTTAAGGCTTGGCAGCAATGCGATCTTGCGGAGCAACCAAGGGGCCCATGGAATACCTCGATATTGCTGCCCAAATCGTCACCGAACCCACGCCATGTTTCTCTCTTGGGACGTAAACTTAGCCAGAAACTGTAAACTGTATGAAACAACACTCGTCCGCTCGAACTACTTTCTTTCATTGCTTCGTAGTCAACGTTTTATGCTTTCGGCACCACGTTTTCGTGGTACGGGCATTTGTATGACTGACGAATGATACAAAGTACCCCGGCATTTCCCTGCTTATGCCACTCCAAATGGCTCTGAGCACTATGGGACTTAACATCTGAGGTCATCAGTCCCCTAGAACTTAGAACTACTGAAACCTAACTAACCTAAGGACATCGCACACATCCATGACCGAGGCAGGATTCGAACCTACGACCGCAGCAGTCGCGCGGTTCCGGACTACTCGGCTACCGAGGCCGGCTTATGGCACTCCTTTGGTGTTGTTTTGGTGATGACAGCGTTCACGGTAGCGATATATATTTCTGCAGTGATTTTGGAAGCTGTTGTCCCCTAAGTTTCCATCACAATCCTCTTCAACGGCCATCTGTCACGATCACTCAACGCACACTTTAGTCCGCGTAGTGAGTTTCCTGATGACGTCTTTCCGCTTTTCACGTGTGAGGTATAAATCTTCGACACGGTGCCTCTTGAAACATCAAACATTGGGCTACCTTGGTCACGGAAGCACCCATATAAAGGTCACCAACAATCTGCCCAGGTTAAGAATTCATTAAGTTCCAACAAAAACGTACTATTGGACTACACAGAAGACTGTTCTGATCAAGACTGACAGTTTTAACGTATTGAAGGCACTGCCGTTCGTGGTCAGGTAAACCAGAGCAACCCTAAAACTTGACTGGCATCTGCTTTTATGTTCTAACGTGCATTTCTCGCAGTGTCTCTACATTTGTGTGCCTCAGCTACATCTTCATGTGGGTAAGTCTCATTATATTAACTGTGAATCTGTACATACTGTGAATTAATACGTAAATTTCGTCATAAAGTTGTAGGCTATTGCTGATGAGAAAGGAAAACTATGGACGACGAATAACAACAGGTGAAGGCTTCCTACAGAAGGTGCACAGAATACAAAGAGATGCGTGGCTGGCTTCGAAGCAAGAAAGCAACTTCGAATGCTTCAGTGAAACAGGCGCAGCAGGAGCTACATTTCTTCTCTTTCAATAATGGAAAATGAAATTGCTCCTTTGCTTTTCTGTAGTTCTTACACAAGGAGGGATAGTCGCAGGTGGGTGTTTTGAGTTAGTTTAGGGTGACATCTAGTAGTAGTAGTTGTTGTTGTTATTTCTGTTGTTGCAGTCTTCAGTCTAAAGAATGGTTTCCAGCAACCCTCCACTGTAGTCTGTGCCGAGAAAACATCTCGATCACTTCTAAGGTTTCAACGCTAATTAAAGCGCTAGAGGCGTGCTCTTTTCATAGTATATAATTCCTCAGACCAAAAACCGATCGTTAGCTGGAATCTGATGCTCTGGTTAATCCTGCTGTTCTTGTGAGAAGAGGAGAAGGAGATAGAGTTTAACGTCCCGTCGACATCGATAGTTCTTGTGGTTATACCTCCTACTGCAATTCTTTGTCTAACCAAGGACTGAAAAAGCAGTTTTCATATATTTATCTTTAAAAATGTTTGAATACAACGAAATATTTTCATAGATATTCCCATCTCCTATTTCACCACCTTAGGTACTGACTGTTCCAAAACAACACAGAAACAAGAATTGATTAACTTCCAACCGAGAAGCCAAATAGAGTTTCTCAGAGATGTGGTTTCAAAAACGTTTTCATAATGAAATATTTCCACAGAAACTTTCATCCTCTATTTTAATACCTGAGAGGCTGAATTTCCAGAAACACCAAAACAGATTTTTTTTTAATTTCCATCCGAGAAACCAAACACAAATTTTCTTAGATTTATCTTTAAAAATGATTTCATAGTGAAATAATTTCATAAAAATTTTCATCCCCCTTAGGAGTTGTTTTCCAAAAAACGGAAACATATCTTTTATTACAAACTGAGAAGACAAATACCATAGATCAAGCTTTAAATGTTTTAATAGTGCTTTAATAATGATTTGTTTAAAAGATTCCACCCATTATTTTATCCTCATAGGCCTTAAATTTCCAAAGAAGCTGAAACACGTATTTCTTAGCTTCTGTTTGAGAGATCAAATACCAATTTTCGGAACTCTAGGTTCAAAACTGCCTTAACAGGGATGTATTTTCAAACAACTTTTCGTCCCCTATTTCACCTCATCAACGCTGGAATTTCGAAAAATGCCTTCTTGAACAATGGCTACCGCATACGATAAACACCCTCTCGAAATTTTAGGCTTTTTTTGTTAGATGTTTGGGCTGAGCGATGATGAGGCAGTCAGTGAGTCAGGATACTTCCTTCTATACGGTGTGTAAAGGGTATTAAATGCAGATATTTTAATATATGGTGCCTTAATATCTACACACATCTTCCCAGAAAATGTAACTAAGGTCGTGACCTGATTATATCTGTATGGTCGTAACTGCGTGATACGTTTACCGGTACTAGGCATGTCAGCATATAATAAGCGTTTTGCGTCCGCACATCTACATTCCAATAGCTGAACTGCTGCCCAGGAGAAAATAAGCAACAATAGCTCGCTCTTGCCACATATACGAGGGCTATTCCGAAAGTAAGGTCCGATCGGTCACGAAATGGAAACGACTATGAAAATCCGATAAAGCTTTGCACAGATGTGTTGGGTAGTGTCTCTAGTATAACCCCAGTTAGCATCACGTCGCTCTTCTCATTTCTGAGCTCGCAGTGAGTGCGTAAAGATGTCTAGAAAATAGTGTCTGCCGCCAAGTACGGGGGCCTGGTGAGAAATTTCCCCTGAAGCTATGCAGCTAACATTACATAACTGTCGTGCTGTTTCGTCTTCAAGACAATTCTCAGCCGCATTCTGCAGGGGCAATGAAGATCCTCCTGCATCGTTTTCAAATGTAAATGTGAGATTACCCACAATACAGCCCGTAATTGTCTCCCTCTGAGTTTCAGCTCAGGTCACATGAACCGCTGGTTATGAAGACAACATTTCGGCACAAGACAACGAGCCGTAGGCCAGCGTAGAGAATTGGCGGAGAGCACTGGCGGCTGCCTTCTATAGCGAGGGTATGGGAAAGTTGGTACAACGCTACGATACACGTCTAAGTCGGGTCGGCGACTATGGAGATAAGTAGCTGCAAGGTGTATCTAACTGTTGCAAATAAAACATTTTTTTATTTTTACCGTGGTTTCCATTTCGCGACCTATCGGACCTTACTTTCGGAATAGCCCTCGTACTTGTTGGTACTACCCAAACTAAAAACATAGGACTTGTAATTCTTATAATTATTAGTCTGTGAATGACATAAATACTCACTCAATGTACAAACATAGGGCTTATATAGCCAACCAGTTCCAAATAACTGTTCAGTACAGTTCACATAGGTTTCGACGCCTACTATGGGTGTCCTCATCAGAATGAATGAGCCGTGGCTGGCTCGCGTTGATGCCGTTTGTTCTTTGGCAGTTTGTCGCAATCGAGTGGCGTCTTATTTTTCCCTTAGTTTCTACCATAACGAGTGGCTGACTTGCCTCTGTCAGTGGCAGCAGCAGCGCTTATCGATACTAATACTGCTGCACCATCTTTAGTGTGACGGCTATATTTCCGTGTGGTGGTGTGTGTCAGTAGGTCGGTTGGGACAGAGCAGCGAGCAAGTCATCGCAGTGTGAGGTCAGGCCGGGAGTGCTGGCGGCGTGCACGTGCAGTCAGGTTATGAGGCACTAGCTGCAAGAGCTACAAAGTTCGTTGCCCACTGAACCTGGACACTGAAGTTGAGTGATCAGTTAACCCATTATGAAACCTCAACTGCTGTGACATCATTGTTGGTTGTTGCTTCCTGGGACATTCCGGCTAGTAGCTCCCTCCTCAGGCTGACCCTTGGAACACTTCTGAGCACCACTGTTCTGTTGGTTTGACATTGTGATTTTCATTTTATTCTGATGTAGTGTGTGAGGCTTTCAGCCATCTGTTAATTTAGTCTGTTTCATTTTTAAGGTAAGGCCTTCAGCCCTCTTAAATAAAAATTTTGAAAATTTATTTGTTTAAAACTATTTTTTTTTAATTTGCTCTATCTGAAATTCTTTTATCCAGGCCCTAAGCCCTGAGTTGTTCAATGTCTTGTGTGCGGCCTTCAGCCGAGTATTTAAAAGTAGGGCCTTCAGCCGCATGTATTCCTTAAATCAATTTTTATAACTTGTGTTCAGGCCTTCAGCTGTTCTTGTTTTTGGTGTGGTTTTGGGCCTGCCCAGGAGGTATCACAAGTTTTCTTAACTAGACTTTCAGCCGTATTGTTTTAATTTGATCCTTTTAAGGCAATTTGTAATTAAGTGGTTATTAAGAAAATAAAAGTTTGTGTGTCTTGTGCAGCTAACAGTAACTGATTACGGCCCCCTCCACAACCATAACCATATCCGCTCTGCCCTGTGACACCAGATTTAAATGAAGTTTTGAGAAACTGTAAAATTACTAGCCAGGCATAAGTGACAAAGCTTGAAGGTATTTTATTTTATTTTTGAGTTGAGCACAGTGCTCAGAATTTCGACAATTGCTTTCTCGCAGTATAATTTTGTGATTTCTCAAAAAATTTCATTTTGATAAAGACACACATAACAGATGTCGAAACCTATATCAATTGTACGAAACAGTTATTTGCCACCAGTTGGCTGTATAATTCCTACGATTGAAAATTGTATACGGTTACTAAGAAACAGTCACGTCTAAAACTGTATCATTCAATGTTGTTCAGCGCACCGTCCTCAGTTATCAACAGAAAATCAGCACTTATACCTGTTACATCCTGTATATGCAGTGTGATCCATTGATAGAGACCGGGCCAAATATCTCACGAAATAAGCGTCAAACGGAAAAACTACAAAGAACGAAACTTGTCTAGTTTGAAGGGGGAAACCAGATAGCGCTATGGTTGAACCGCTAGATGGCACTGCCCTAGGTCAAACGGATATCAATTGCGTTTCTTTTTTTAAATACGAACCGCCATCTTTATTACATATTCGTGTAGTACGTAAAGAAATATGAATGTTTTAGTTGGACTAGTTTTTTCGCTTTGTGATAGATGGCGCTGTAATAGTCACAAACGTGTAAGTACGTGTTATTACGTAACATTCCGCCAGTACGGACGGTATTTGCTTCGTGATACATCACCCGTGTTAAAATGGACCGTTTACCAATTGCGGAAAAGGTCGATATCGTTTTGATCTATGGCTATTGTGATCAAAATGCCAAACGGGCGTGTGCTATGTATGCTGCTCGGTATCCTGGACGACATCATCCAAGTGTCTGGACCGTTCTCCGGATAGTTAAGATATTTAAGGAAACTGGACGTGTTCAGCCACATGTGAAACGTCAACCACGACCTGCAACAAATGATGATGCCCAACTAGGTGTTTTAGCTGTTGTCGAAGTAGCAGACAAATAACGCGAGAATCGGGAATCTCAAAAACGTCGGTTTTGATGTGTGGCTATTGTGATCAAAATGCCCAACGGGCGTGTGCTATGTATGCTGCTCGGTATCCTGGACGACACCATCCAAGTGTCTGGACCGTTCTCCGGATAGTTACGATATTTAAGGAAACTGGACGTGTTCAGCCACATGTGAAACGTCAACCACGACCTGCAACAAATGATGATGCCCAACTAGATGTTTTAGCTGCTGTCGAAGTAGCAGACAAATTGCGCGAGAATCGGGAATCTCAAAAACGTCGGTGTTGAGAATGCTACATCAACATCGATTGGACCCGTACCATATTTCTATGCCCCAGGAATTGCATGGCGACGACTTTGAACGTCGTGTACAGCTCGCGTGCGATTGAAGCGGTATTGAATAGCATATTTCATGACAGGTGGATTGGTCGTCGAAGCACCATACCATGGCCCGCACGTTCACCGTATCTGACGTCCCCGGATTTCTTTCTGTGGGGAAAGTTGAAGGATATTTGCGATCGTGATCCACCGACAACGCCTAACAACATGCGTCAGCGCATTTTCGATGCTTGTGCCAACATTACGGAAGGCGAACTACTCGCTGTTGAGAGGAATGTCGTTACACGTTTTGCCACATGCATTGAGGTTGAGGGAAATCATTTTGAGCATTTATTGCATTAATGTGGCATTTACAGGCAATCACGCTGTAACAGCATGCGTTCCCAGAAATAATAAGTTCACGAAGGTGCAAGTATCACATTGGAACAACCGAAATATAATGTTCAAACGTACCTTCGTTCTGTATTTTAATTTAAAAAACCTACCTCTTACCAACTGTTCGTCTAAAATTGTGACTATTGCAGCGCCATCTACCACAAAGCGAAAAAAGTGGTCCAACTAAAACATTCATATTTATTTACGTACTACACGAATATGTAATATAAAATGGGGGTTCCTATTTAAAAACACGCTGTTGATATCCGTTTGACCTATGGCAGCGCCATCTAGCGGGCCAACAAAAGCGCAATCTTGTTTCCCCCTTCAAGCTAGACTAAGTTCGTTCTTTGTAGTTTTTTCGTTTGACGCTTATTTCGTGATATATTTGGCCCGGTCACGATCAATGGACCACTCTGCAGATATGAACACTGGGAGGAGAGGTGTTGACACAGACGCTAACCAGTGTGGGATACGATGGGAGTCACCTAGACAAGAGGAGAGAACAATCGCGCCATCTGTCTCGACGCCCTCGAGACTAGAACGGAAGCTTACCTCTTGCGAGGACAGGATGTAATCACGTAAGAAGCAGCGGCTCTGCCACGGTCGGGAAGCGGCTTGCAGGGACGGCGGGTCCTTTTATTGCGACATAAAGCGCAGACAGCGAGCGCTACGGCAGCGTCGGGGCCGAGCATTAAAGACTCGTAAAGCACGCAGCAGCTGCCGGGGGACCCGGCTGCGACAAAAGCCCGCAACGCGCCCACTGCTTGCGGTTGCGTGGCTGCTCCACTTACCGACACCCTGCAGGTTAGGCTTCCCAACCAACACAATTGCTACACATGCCACCTCGGCAAGGAGTAATTCCTTGATGGGTTTACTTCTACGACCTCCAGTTCGTACTACAAGTTGGTCGTGGTGGCTTTCCTTTCCCCTTGTGTAATTCTTACGCTCCTAGCTGATTCGATGAGACCCGCCATGACTTTCCCACTCCTGTCAGTCTCTTCATTTGAAATTCTTGACCCTAAATCTTCATTTAATTATTGTTGGAGGTCTAATTTCTGTCGCCCCTATATAGTAGCTTCTACAGCTCCCTTTAATACCGCAGAAGTTATCTCTGGTCTTTTTACTCATATTTTTGCTTCTCCTTCTTCTGTCGCTTATCCTCGTCAGAGTTTTCCGTACGTTCCATTCTTCAGCTCCTCATACCCTATCTTACCACTCCACCCAATTTTCAACATCCTTCTGTAGCACCACATCTCACACGCTTCGATTCCCCTCATTCCCAATTTATCCATGGTCCATGGTTCACTGCCATACAATGCTGTGCTCCATACATTCGATCCCAGTAATTTACACCTCAGGCTAATGCCGGTGTTTGATATTAGCGTGCTTGTCTTGGCCATAAGTGACCTCCATGCTGTGCTAACTTCCCTTTTGTTTCCTCCTTGAACTCTCCGTCATCTGTTATTTTGCGTCCGAGGTAGCAGAATTTTTTCACTTTGTCCTCATTTCCGATTTTTAAGTTTATCGATATGTCATTTCTGATATTCCTAATTACTTTCGACTTTTTCAAATTTACTATCATTCAGTATTCTGCGCTCATTAGACTGTTCATTCCACTGAACACGTCGAGTCATTTCTCTCTAGTATCACTGAGTATAGCAATGTCATTAGCGAATCGATTACAATCTTTCACCCAGAATGTTGATACCACTCTTGAACAATTCTGTTACTTCAGTTATCGCATCTTTCATGCATCCACGCAGTAGGTGCGAAAAGCAACATCCTGTCCCTACATCCTTTTTAACCAGAGTACTTCGTACTGTATAGCGTCTTTAATCTTAGAGCCATTGTTGTTTCTCTTGTATGTATAAGACCACGCATCTAATATACAACAAGCAAACTTACTTCATTCTGCAGATGACGCAATTTAAGTTTCTGCAAATGGCCTTACTCTCAGTTTAAGAAACAACGAGCTTTAGCCACATATGTGATTTGAAGCATTGCTAATCTTGTGGAGAACCAAGTAAGTTAACACAAATATCATGTGGAATAATGTTCTCGGCTGGCTTATCTTTAAGAAAGGCATTACTGTTGCTCAGAAACGTGCTCTAAGAATAATATATGGTGCTCACAAACAAGCATCTTATAGGCATCTTTGTAAGGAGTTAAACATCTAGATTACAGTTTCGTAGTATATGTATTTTTTCATGAAGCCTTTTGCATAAAGACCACTACAGTTCAAAATGAGTAATGATGAAATTAATTACAACACCAGAAAAACTACATCCATAATTCGGCGTTAAGGTTGTGGATAGCACAACGAGTTTACAATGTTCCAACCAAAGATTTTGATCTCATACTCAACGATATTAAATGTCTCAGTGATAGAAAAATTATATTTCTGAACGAACTGAAACAGTCTCTCCTTGTCAACACCTCCTACTCCGCAGAGGAATTTTTATTTGCGTAAATGTAAAAGGTGGTGAGTACGAATCATTAATACACATCTGTATATAAAAGAAAGAAAATGTTGCAAGTGGTGAGCAAACATCCGTATGCACATATGAATACGTAACTGGTACCAGTTAAATGACTTGTACCAACCACTACTACAGTAGTAGTACAGTAGTAGACAATCATGTTACCGAGTAGAGAAATTCTATGTGATATGCGGCCTTGACGACGTCAAACTTTGTAGTAGTCGTTATGGGAATTCAGGTCATCCTATTACACAAACAACAAATCGTTTCAAATCCCAAACATGTTTTGGCACCTTTGTGTCACTATGTGTTTTTCTATTCACGTTAGTAAACATATTTTGAGTAATAATTATTGAAAAAGAGCGAGAGAAACATGAAAACAAGTGAACATCAATAGAGACCTAGCAGACACCAAGAACATGACGACTGTGACAAGTGTAACTAAAAGTTTACCTTGGGAGCGTCCTTCAGTGTGAACATGTGTTGTCTTTTTACGCTTGTTCGATGAAAATACGGTGCTACGAAATGGCACGTTTGACAGTCTTTTCATTACTTTTCACCACTGATGACTACAGCACTTCTTCATTCTTTGTCGCTGGCTTCTCTCTTGCCGGCCGCGGTGGCCGAGCGGTTCTAAGCGCTTTAGTCCGGAACCGCGCTGCTGCTACGGTCGCAGGTTCGAATCCTGCCTCGGGCTTGGACGTGTGTGATGTCCTTAGGTTCGTTAGGTTTAAGTAGTTATAAGTCTAGGGGGACTGATGACCTCAGATGTTAAGTCCCATAGTGCTGAGGGCCATCTGAAGCATTTGAACATAGTCCTTACAGCCATTTGAGCCACTTCTCTCTTTCACTCTTCACTAGGATGTTCTTTATCAGTGTTTCGCCACTTTAATGGAAATCCCTGAAGTCGTTCACCACTCGCCCGAATTTATTTCTGTTGAAGGTGCTTAACTGATTTTATCTTTTCTCTTTGAAGTGAGCTTGAACTTCTTTTTCCAGTGATAATCAATTAAATCGGTACTGACAACTATACATATTTTAATTTAGATTCAAATGAAGACCTTTTCTTGTGACAGGTGTTAGATTTAAATGAAAACTTTTTTCTTTTGGCAGGCGTTTTGGCCAATAAGAGACTTCCATTTTCCAAAATTTCGTTTTCCTATGAACTCCTCTCCACCTTCTTTACTTTCCTCTCTCCAACCTCTAATAGATATGCCTTGTCTTTGAGATTGGTGACTAGTCCTGTCAATTTTTCTATTCTTTGGTGCTGTTTTCTTCTGTAGTCAAGTCTACGACTGCGCCTGCGCATGTCAGAAGGTTCGTCCATCATCCCAGTATCTAATCTGGGGATTCCTTCCCCTGATTCTCTTATCATTTTTCATTTAACAGTGTAAATAAGAGCCCATCTTCTTATCTCACAACGCCCCTTACATCAGATGTCATTGATATCTCTTCAGGCACCTTAAATTTTGATTAGGTGCAGGGCAGAGTTTCTGTGATGAGGTTTCTTGATTTGCTCTCTACTCCGGACTCGTTCAGTACTCCAGCTATAGAGATGTAGGCTATATTCGAGTCAAAGTTAAGAAATATATACCTACTTCGGCCTAGTCTCTCGTAACTTACGATATTAAGATTGGAGTTCTATTCAGTGTGTCCTTTACATTACCGGAATCCTACATTATACTCATACTCTTGATCTAGCTTTCCTTCTATCAATGTTGAAAGCATTTTTAGTCTTTGTATTCTTGCGCCTTTCAGCTCTTCATTTACAGCAGCGATGCGTTTTATAGCCTCAATTTTTGTTCTACAGCGGTTTTGCATAATTCTCAGACCTCCCTACTTAGGTTGATTCCGTTCTTTGATATATCCATATAATTTCATCCTCCATCTTTCCGTATCCGAATAGGTGTTGATACGTATTTTAATTTAGTTATCTGCGCAAGGTGTGTTCTTCAACCGGATAACCTGAACCTAAAAATTTCTAGATTACTCTTCGTTCTTTTGAATTTATTCAGTGTCTCCCTGTTTATAATGAGATACCCCTAAAGAGACAATCTGGTTTGATTATTGTATTATCATACTGTTACAGTTATTACGACAGCGACGAAAAAAATCGCAGTACCAAAAAATGTAATAAATGCAGAGTAATGAAATTTCATGAATACATTTGCCTAGGTAACATACGTGGGTTATTCGGAAAGTAAGGAACGATCGGTCGCAAAATGGAAACCACAGTGAAAATCCGATGTTTTGCACAGGTGTGTTGGGCAGTGTTTCTAGTATGCCCGTCGATCACGTTACATCGTTCTTTTTAGTTCTGAGCACACAGGGAGCACATAAAGATACGTAGAAAAATAGTGTCTCCCTCCAAGTACGAGGGTCTGGTGAGAAATTCCACCTGAAGCTATGCAGCCCACATTGCATAGCTGTCGTGCGTTTTCTTCTTCAAGACAATTCTCAGCCGCATTCTGCAGGGGCAATGAGGATGCTCCTGCATCGTTTTCAAATGTAAATGCTTGATTACCCACAATACAGCCCGTAATAGACTCACTCTGAGTTTCATCTCTGCTCACATGAACCGCTGGCTATGAAGACAACATTTTGGCACAGACAGAGTGAGCTGTAGGCCAGCGTAGAGAATTGGCGGGAAGCACTGGTGGCTGCCTTCTGTAACGAGGGTATTGGAAAGTTGGTACAACGCTACGACAAACGTCCAAGTCGGGTCAGCAACTATGGAGATATTTAGCTGGAAGTTGTAGCTAATTGTTGTACATAAAGCAGTTTTGATTCTCACTGTGCCTATCGTTACTTACTTTCGGAATAGCCCTCGTATTAAAGTGATTACTATCGCATGATCACAGGTTAATGTAAGTGCGAGGTAAATCACTGCAAACGTGAGATGCTGGTACAGTAGTAATCGGTGTGACTGCCAGAATGTTGAATGCAAACATGCAAAAGTGCATGCATTGTGTTGTACAGATGGCGGATATCAGTTTGTGATATGGAGTTCGAAGCCTGCTGCATTTCGTCGGTCAGTATGGGGTCGGTTAATGCTGTTTGTGGTTGACACTGGATTTGCGTTCGACGATGTTCAGTGTACGCTCGACTGGAGACAGATATGGTGATCGAGCATGCCAAGGCAATACGTTGACACTCTATAGAGCATGGTGGATTAAAACAGCGCAATGTGATGAGCGTTATCCAGTTTGAAACCCCTCCCTTTGGAATGCTATTCATGAAACGGCAGACTGACTTGTAATTTGTAGCCAGAATGATAACCAAGAGAGTGCTGCTGCTGTGATACGAATTCGCACCCCACACCACATCCGTAGCTACAGGTCCAGTATGTCTAGCAAGCAGACATGTCGGTGGCAGGTCCTCAACTTGCCTCCTTGTAACTAACACATGGCACAGAGTCAGAATCAGATTTCATCACAACACCCACGCCCTGCCATCCAATAAGATATCTCTTTGCACCACGAAGCTGCAAACGGTGGTGGTTTGGGGTCTACTGGAATGCACGCTTCAGGACATATTGTCGGTGTTATCCTTGAAGAAACAGATTCGTAACAGTGCATTGTGTCACTGTGGTGTCAACTGCTGCTCAGCTTGCTGCTGAAGATGCAGAACAATGCGCCAGAGCCATACGTTGAACACAATGGCCTTCGCTCTCGGTACGACCACGCTGCTGTCCGAAGCCCCGTCTTCTTGCGATCATACGAGGGTCACTCCATAAGAAATGCACACTATTTTTGTAAAAGTACAGTTTTCATTCTGCACGTGTGGAAGTTTTACAGTGTGTAGATACATCCTTCCCGCTTGCTTTCAAACTTAGTTCACACTGTTCCCGTGAGTGGCGCCGTCACAGCATGTCTTCAAGATGGCTGCTACACTTGACGTTCGTCAGAAGAAACGCACTGTCATAGAATTCCCGTGCTGTGAAAACGAGACAGTGGGAAACATCCACAAGAGGTTGAAAGAGGTGTATGGAGATGCTGCTGTCGATCGCCGTACAGTTAGTCGGTGGGCAAGCGGGTTACGTGATGAAAGCGGGCACGGCAATGTTGAGGATTGTCCCTGCAGCGGCAGGCCTCGTACTGCACACACTCCAGACAATGTGCAGAGAGTTAACGAATTGGTGAATGCTCAGAGACGCATCACAGTGAACGAATTGTCACGATATGTTGGGATAGGGGAAAGAAGTGCTGACAGAATACTGAAAGTGTTGGCGTTAGAAAAGGTTTGTGCCAAGTGGGTTCCCAGGATGTTGACAGTGGCTCACAAAGAAACAAGAAAAATGGTTTGCAGTGAACTTTTGGAACAGTACGAGAATGGTAGAGATGAATTTCTTGGAAGAATTGTGACAGGTGATGAAACATGACTCCATCATTTTTCACCAGAGACGAAGAGGCAATCAACGGAGTGGCATCATGCATATTCACCCAAGGAAAAAAAATTCAAAATCACACCTTCTGCTGGAAAAGTTATGGCCACGGTGTTTTTCGATTCCGAAGGACTCTTGCTTGTGGACATCATGCCAAGTGGAACCACCATAAATTCTGATGCATATGTGACGGCACTGAAGAAACATCAAGCTCGACTGAGTCGTGTTCGACCACATCGGAAAAAGCAGGATGTTTTGCTGTTGCAAGACAATGCACGGCCATGGAAGCCATGGAAGTGATCACAAAACTCGGATGGACAACACTGAAACACCCGCCTTATAGTCCTGACCTGGTTCCATGTGACCACCATCTCTTTGGGCAACTGAAAGACTCTCTTCGTGGAACAAGGTTTGAAGATGATGACTCCGTTGTGAACGCTGCCAAACAGTGGCTCCAACAGGTTGTTCCAGAATTTTACCGTGCGGGTATACAGGAGCTGGCTTCTAGATGGCGTAAGGCAGTTGAGAGGGACGGAAATTATGTGGAGATTTGAAGATATTGTTCCTAAAGGATGTATCTACACAGTATAAAACTTTCAAACATGTAGAATAAAAGAAGGATTTTAAAAAAAATAGTGTGCATTTCTTTTGGAGTGACCCTCGTACATTCTCGTGATCACCACAGCCGTCAATCACTTACAGTGACCACATCCCTGCCAGGTTGGCTCCGAGCACTATGGGACTCAACTGCTGTGGTCATTAGTCCCCTAGAACTTAGAACTACTTAAACCTAACTAACCTAAGGACATCACACACATTCATGCCCGAGGCAGGATTCGAACCTGCGACCGTAGCAGTCGCGCGGTTCCGGACTGAGCGCCTAGAACCGCGAGACCACCGCGGCCGGCTCTTGTTTAAAACTTTACGTCTTGTGCATAAAGGGGGATTGGGGGGGGGGGGGGGGGAGCGAAGTTCCTTGCGCTTTCCCCAGCTTTTTCACGAATTCAGCAACAGTTCTTTCCCGTCATTTTGGAAATAGCTTGGTGTTGTCCCCGCCAGGAAAAATTTTAGAAAGCAGAGATCTGACGGCAATGAAGTAGATTCTGTAAATTCTTTTCTGGACCAATGCAGAGAAATTATCATATCTGGCTTTCTTCTGACGCTGTTCGGCACAAGATAGTTGGTTAATCTAACTTAAACTAACTTACGCTAAGGACAACACACACACACACACACACACACATGCCCAAGGGAGGACTCGAATCTCCTACCGGGCCAACAGCGCGAACGTTAGGGGAATGTATTGGCTGCGTTTGCTGTAGCAGGATCGATATTATGTGTAGCTCGTTACATGCTTACTTTGGCACGCTACTTGTGTTGTTCAATTTGGTTGTTATTTGATTTCTCTTGTTATAGCATTAACTCCCATATAGCGAGCTGCCCAAGTGAGTGGATCTTGTTGCGCTTGCGCCACACATACGTTTTGGTACCGCCCTGTTGTGTTAGCGTCGTTTCGTAATTTCAGTTCAGTTGTATAGAATTTTGCTCTCCGTTAATTTTGCTGTGGTACGTCAGTCACTAGAGCAATTAAACAACTGCTAATATCACACTTGAATTACATTTTAACATCTTTTAACTAGCTGATAGCTTGTCCTGGTTAGGCGAGCCGTTAAAAACAAATAATCCTGCTTTATACCAAGCGGGTTCACTTCACTGTGCCGCCGTTGTCCTCCTGCTCAGTGGTCAGATTATTTACTTATTATTTTGTGAAAGCAACTAGCATTACATTCGGTCGTTCTGTCCTAGAACAAGTTTCATATTTAACTTTCATATCTAACTACTACCAGAAAAGACTGCGATATCCGGCCACTGGATTGCAATGTGCTCACCGGCAACACTCCAATACACCGTCACCATTTGGCTACTAGTAATTTCCGAGAATTAAAAAAATTACAATAAGAAAAAGAGGGTCAAATACAGTTCAAAGCAGCAGGTAATAAATTTCACTTAAAAACCACATTCGGATTTGCAGGGAAACTAATGAAGCTTATTCTTATCAAATAACATTTATCAATTCTGTTACTTTTATACAACACAACCTGCAGCTAGCCAGCTCGTCCACTGCCTGCTGTAAGCACCGGGGCGGAACTCATTTAGGGATTTCTGAAAACGTGCCGTTGGTTCGCTACCACGCCACTCAGAGCATTTCAAGTTTATCAATCCATGATCTTGCTTTCTTATTGGCTGGTTTTTAGTCTTCCAATTTTGTTTTCGTTTCACAGCTAACAGAAGTTGGTTTCTTCACAATGTCCTTTTGATTACTTGTTCTCGAATATGTTACATTGTTTGAATTAAGTTTGTAAATATGTTATTCGTATTCTGATTGCATTCTTCTATCACCATAATACTGAGTGCGGTAAATTATTCCATTTTCTTTCTCTTTTTTTAAAAAAATTCCATAGAATCTGCTTTGGTTGCATGGTTTTCCGCAGACTTATGTGTGCTTGTTATTGCTTACGAATCTGAGTGTGAACTGCTCGATTTAAATGCACTGTAAGTATATAGCTCGTATTCGAAGCTATTTTTGTTTTCATCCGTTTTCCGTATTTCCTCGCATTTAATGGAGAACTCCGTGGTAGCTGGTTCTGACTGTATTCATCTTATATCCTGTTGTATCATGCCACGGAATGAATATGTAATTCTGCTTTGGATGGTGTTGCTTCTTGCCAGTGAGTGCCATGCATTTCACACTGCCTCTCAGAGTGTGGATGTAGATATAGACAAGTAGGCCCTATGCTTCGTATTCTTATTGACTAGAGCATTCTTCCCTGCAATTGCTAAAAATACGACAGCATTTACGCAAACGTTTTCACGTGTTCTTAACAAGTACTACCAACAGTACGTTTTAATAGAAGACAATGAAAGTTTCGGTGGCCCCCATAAATGAATACTAACAAAAATAACGTATAATACGAGCAATACTCTTACATTGCATTTAAATCGAGAAGTTCACACACGGATTCGTAAGCAGTAAGTGACGAAATCAGTTTATGTTTCACACGAAAATAAAACAAATATGGAATCATTTATCCCAACCAATACTACGGAAAAGAGCAAAAATTAAACAAAATAGGCGCAAAGTACTGTAATTCAAAGAGTCCAATACTCATAAAGGTCGTAATCAGGAACATGATTTCCATTTCATAACAGCCACATGGCCGAAATTGCAGTATTGGGTTTCACAAACACATCCACTTTTCCACCACAGTAACAGACCCACCGATAGAGAATAAATGAAAAATATTGTCATCTAGTACACGAATTTCGGAAAGCTGTAATACGGATTTCCGAGCCGTGTTTCTCGCAAAGTTCACTCTCAGGCGACGTGGAAACTTTGTAGATATTCTAACGTGTCAATGCGGAACTTACTACAGCAGGAAAAATATAGTTTCAATTTTGGACACCAGAAGGAAATCTGGTGCTCTGAATGGCAAGAAACATGCATAGAAATGTTTCCATATGTAACGGATTAGAAACGAGACGTCTTCAGAATAGGTCAAACGAGTTTATTCGATGTGAGAAATGGAGACGTCGACGAGATACTGCGTCAGTAAAGCGACGTGATCAACAGTTACTCGCTGCATTTCTGGTGGAGTCTGGGCAACATGCCGTGCTTCAGATCGGGTGAAACCGAACGTGTCCCGGGTGAAGGCGTTGTTGTAGATCTCCTCAGAGCCAGAAGTGATATGGATTCAGATTAGGCAGTTATGTAGGCAACACATCTGCAAAACCGCTGGGGATAACACGTTCGTGGAAGGCTGCATGAAGCAGATATTTCATTGGGCGAACGAACATGAAACCACTAATATCGACACAGCTACGCTCTTCCAGAGCTGGAATCACTTGCTGTTCAAGGAAGTCTCGATAAAGTGTAAACATCACGTTTTACCTAAAGGAACCGCTGGGTGTATTCTCTTGAAAGAAGAATGGACCGAGTATAAAGTTGCTTGTGAATCCACACCACAAAGTCATATACGGGGAGTGCAGTAGTTCCCCGTGCACAGCATGCGGTTTAACTGTACCCCAAATTCGGCAATCATTTGTATTCACTGCACCCTGTAGTGTAAAATGTGGCTCGTCACTCCATAGAATATTGCCGTCCACATATCATCAACTTCGATCCGTGCGAGAAATGGAAGAGTAAATTCAGAACATTGCTGCGGGTGATGACGTTTCGGCTTCTGTGCCGTCTGGATCCTGTATGGGTACCAGTGTAAAATAGATCGCAAAATCTTCCATACTGTTGACCATGGGATGCACAATTCTCATGACGTTGCACGAGCACCAGCCCGGGGCAAGTGCTGCATGGTCAGATACAGTAAAAACAAACGGTCAAAAATTTCCACCGGGATAGGAAGCCTTACTCTTGCAGCTGCCACACAAAGTTCACCCGTGGTTTCGAATGTCAGTGCCGTCATATTGAAACTCCTCAGACCGTTGAGCTGCGATTCTCTCTGAGTGCAGCGCTGTCATTACTGCCACTCACATAAAACAGTTTCACTAACAGTGCACGGTCTCTCTTCTCGATAGCTATACTATCCGGTGAGGTTATGGTTTGTCAAATGACAACGTGGACGTCATACCGTCATATCAATAGCCTACGGCGCCAAATTTTCACCTGGTGGCCAAAATTGAAACAATTTTTCTTTTCAGCGAAAATCGGATCCGCATTAACCCATTAGCATAACTACCGAGTTTTTGTGCCATGCTATACAATTACAGCACACAATGGACCACCGTGAGTAGCTATACATTAATTATAACCACCCAGTACATCAAAACATTTATGAAATTACTGTGAGCCGTGGCGCCTCGGGTTTGATCTATCGAACGTACCGCGTATACTATTATCGCTGTATCGTGGACGAAAGAGAGAAGTGGCGCCCCCTCGTGGGGGGAAGTCGGCGAGGCACCTGGGACAGTCGAGTGGTTGGATTTTGGAGGGCGAGCAGAAACAGTGAGAAAGGCAGTAGTGCGCGGAGCGTGAAGCCGTGTCTGCCGACGCCGTGTGTGGTGGCAAGAGGACAGTTTGCCACGTTGCCTGATTGTGTTTGGGCGTTTTGCGGCGGACTTGGTGGGTAGAGTCGCCGATGCTGTCGGGAACATGCTGCCTCCTTGTTTATGATGGATTTACCGTTTGCTTCTAGTGACTACATTCTCGTCTCTATGGCTCTGTGACTGATGTGACGCCATTGCGAGCACAGTTGGTTTGAATATAAGCAGCATTTTGTTCTCAGTGTCCATCGTTCTGGCGATTACTGAGTGTGCTTGCCGTTGTGGTGTATTAATTGAGCAGTGTGCTTTGGACGCTTGACCTTACCATTAGGAGTCCATTGCGTAAAGCCGCGTTTATCCTGTGAGGACTTGTGTTCTGAATTTAAAAACTTAGTTGTTGTCAGTCCCTGAATTGCTCAAATGCATTCATACCTCTCTGCTTAAGTGTTATTGTTTTACGACCCTCTGAAAGGGAAAACGATAAAGGTCCTTACTATTACTGACCTTCTTGTGTGCCACTGATTTGATTGTGTTTTTCAGCCACGTAATTTGTGCGTTATTTGTAACGAACCGATGTCTGTTTCTGATTAATGTTTCTCTGTGACATTGAGTGTTAATCTTGTAACGAACACTGTTCTAGATACTTCCTGGCAGATTAAAACTGTGTGCCCGACCGAGACTCGAACTCGGGACCTTTGCCTTTCGCGGGCAAGTGCTCTACCATCTTTTTTTTTAATAACATTAAATACAACAAAATAGAACATATCCTGTTTTCCTTTTTTTGTTCTTTTTTTGTTTTTTTGTTTTTGTTTTTGTTTAAAAATTTGTATTGAACAAACTAAAAGTACATATATATTCACTATGCAAGAGTTCTTCAAGGTACCATTTAAAAATATACAAATGACTGTTAGTTAAACCAAAAAAAATATTAAAAAAGAAAAACATTAAATAAAACAAAATATAACATATTCTGTCTTCTTCCGTCTTTTAAAAAAAAATTGTGTTTGTTTTTGGTCGATGCATGAGAACGTGGATAAGGGTGTTGCATCATGTGACAGGTAGGCATGGTACACCCCAACTTTGAGGGGGTTGAAGGAAGACGCTGCGGAGATAACCGGCAAAAGTTTGTCGGTAAGATGGTTTTCGGGTGAGGGTGCTATGCGCGGTCACAACTTTGTACCAGAAGTCAAGGACTGTATGCGGACCACTCTGAAAGAGATATTCCAAAGCGTGTCCTCGAAACCAGATTAGGGTATGGTGCTTAGCAAGAGGGTAGTGAAATGTCTGGGGCAACAACAGGAAATACGGGGTTACCGTCGTTGGCGGGGCACGGAGGTAAAAGCCCACGATTCGTTGGATGAGGAGCCATACGTTTTGTTTCAGGGGGCACGTAAGACGGTGCTCGTCGGTGTCTTCGAGCTGACAGTCATGGCAGAGTGGGGAGGTGGCCAGTCCTATGCGATTAAGTCGACTATTAGTCGAGAATTTTCCGTAGACTAAAACATACCAGAGTGCAGACACAGACGACGGTAAAAAGGGTGCATGCACACACCCCCAAACCGTGCGACAGTTAATGTTAGGATGCTGTAGCACCATGGGGTCGCAAGGGTTGGACAGCATAAACAAACGATAATAATCTTTTGTACGGGGAGGACGGGTGACTGGAAGATCGGCCCGAATGTAGCTGAGTTCTATGAAACAATTGGCGACGTAGTACAATAATGGAGAAATAGGTGCCACATTGCTCGGTGGATCGAGAGAAGCTGGTCGGAGGATATCTAAGAGACTGCGTGTTAAGGACGGGACCGGCCCCTGCCAGTGCCGCAACAGAGTGTGGACAAAGAGTGCAGAAGAGCGTGCCCGCACGTTGAGGAGTCCGAGGCCACCTTTTGCAGGAGGCAGTGTTAGAGTGTTGTAGCGGACTTTGAAAAGTGCCCCTGCTGACACGAAATATCCAAAGGCTGATTGGATGCGGCGGCCAAGGAGTAACGGCATTGGGAGGATCTGGGCGACGTGTACCAGTTTAGGGGCGACATACATGTTGACATAGGACACACGTTGGAGTTGGTTTAAGTTACGGTGCACTTGACCGCGGACATGGTGCCGAATCGACTTCAAAAGCCGCTGGTAAGCCAGGGCCACTGTGCGGTGTGTGGAGCTCGTAAATTCGATACCCAAGTAACGAAGGGTGGCACTGACTGGGAGTGGGGTCGGCACCATAGCCGGGAGGCTGCGCCCAATGTGCATCATAGTCGATTTACGAACATTAAGAATGCTACCAGAAAGACGTCCATACTGGTGGATCCATTGGATGGCGTCATTGAGTTCTGTGGAGGAGCAGGTGAGAAAGAGGAGATCGTCCGCATAAGCCCTACAGTGGAAGGTGTGGTCACGCAAAGTGAGGCCCTGCAGTCTAGAGGTAAGTCCAGTGATGAGGGGCTCAAGTGCAATGGCATATAGTAAAGTAGACATAGGGCATCCTTGACGCACAGAGCGGCGTATAGGGATCGGTCCTACAAGCCTCCCATTGACTTGTACCATCGAGACCGCGGGAAGTAGTAACCGGCGAATGGCATCGACAAAAAGCAATGGGAACCCCATACGTGTCGCCACCATGAGGAGGAATGGGTGTCGAACGCGATCAAAGGCACTCGTGAAATCGACGGATACCAGTGCTGCACGAAGGCGACAAACCGACGCCAGTGCAATGAGGTCACGGCATTCTCTTAGGGCTGTTTGTAAGGTGGCCCCACAACCACGTGCAGTCTGCTCAGGTGAAAGGACCGTAGGTAAGACGGTGCGTATGCGCGCTGCTAAGAGGCGTGCATAGATTTTATAGTCTGCATTCAGTAGTGTAAGGGGACGATATGCAGAGACATGAGACCCTCACTTCGGTTTAGGCACAGGTAGAAGAATGCCAGTGACGAATTCAGGTGGAATTGGGAAGGACGGAGTAAAGAGTTCCTGAATCATTTCCGTCCAGCGAGGAAGCATTAACGTGATGAACGCCCGGTAAAACTCCACTGGGAGACCATCTGGTCCGGGTGATTTGTTCTTGGCCCCTTTGTTGATCGCATCTAGCACCTCTTCTGCGGTGATTGCAGACATAATGGACGTTGACTCCGCTACGGTGAGGGTCCGATCAGGGGAGGGACGGAGAGCATCAGGAATGGGCGTCGCCATCGGTTCATCATCATAAAAGTGGCGATAATGTTCAGCAAAGGCAGACACGACTGCCGCCTGTGTTGTGTGGTGAACACCATCGGAGGTCGTGATGTTGGGGACGAAAAGCCGACGTCGACGACTATGGTCGGATGCGGCATGGATTGTGGATGGGGTTTCGTCGTGGAGGAGGTCTTGACGTCGGGAACGCACCACGACACCATGCAGTCGTGCACGTTGAAGAGAGAGGAGACGAGCTTTAGTACGTTGTCGTTCCCTGTGGGTGTCAGGTGATGGAGGGAGCGCATCGAGCTCACGGAGGACGGCGTAGTGAAAATTTGTGGTGTCTCGATGCCATGCTGCTGCTTCCTTGCCACATTGTATGAAGGCCTTTCTGATCGCAGGTTTGGCACATTTGAGCCACCAATGGAACGTGGATGTGTACTGCGGAAGGCGTCTTTCGCAAGACGCCCATGTAGTGGCAATACATTGTCGGCAGTGTGGATCATTAAGGAGGGAGGTATTAAGCTTCCAGTAACCTCTGCTGCGCCACACTGACTGAGGTGGCAGAGCCAGGGAGCAAATGACGGCGCAATGGTCCGAAAATGCAATGGGCCATCGTTCAGCTTAGGCGACTTCATTGCCGAGGTGAGCAGAGACATAAAACCGGTCCAGTCTGCTCGCAGAATGTGCTGTATAATGGGTAAAACCGGGGGTATTGCCATGAATTTTCTCCCAAACGTCCACCAGATGAAAATCTTCGATTAAGGTGAGCAGCGCCGGGCATGGCGAATAACCAGGCACTTGGTCCTGCGGATGGAGGACACAGTTGAAATCGCCTCCCATGATAAGGCGATCATAGCGTCCAGAAAACAGGGGCGCCACGTCATGTCCGAAGAAAGTGGACCGCTGCCGACGGTTCGAGGAGCCAGACGGAGCGTAGATATTGACGACGCGCGTGTCGAAGATGGTAACAGCCATGCCTCTTCCACAGGGAAGGATTTTCGTGTCCGTGAGTGGGATTCCTTCGCGTATGTAGAAAGCCACTCCACGCCCTGATTGATCACATGTGGACGTGTATGAGTCGTAGGCGTAGACTGGTGGTAATGTGGCAACGAGTACTTCCTGAAGAAGGGCGACGTCGACGTCAGAGGCCCGAAGCATGTCACATAGGAGTTGCAGCCTGGGTGCAGTGCCGATCATGTTGATATTCAGTGTGGCAAACCGGTACGTTTGTTTCAGTGGTGGTGGACGCACATCTACCATCATCAAGGGAAGTAAGAGGAGGGCACCGACAGGAAGTCCCGTCCCATCAGCTGCAGTGCCTCGCTTTTGATGTTAACAGGCAGCCTTGTCCGGCGGAGGCAACTCATCCGGAGGAGGCGGCGTATCTTCCTCAATGTCGTCGGCCCATGCTCCTGTGTCGTGGGTCTGTCCAATGTCCATGGGAATTGCGTCGTGGTGAGAGAGATCTGGAGTTGTCGGCGGGGAGACAGGCGTCTCAACCGGCGCACTGATCGTTACATTGTGCGTGGCGACCTCCATAGTGGTCCCGTCCTGCGAAACGTCTTGTTCATCATGAAAGTTGTCCGCCGACCTCTGCGTGGAAATGTCGGCTGCTTGGGTGTCTTCTTCGTCGTCGCGGGTGGCAACGCTCTCAGAGCCCGTGGGTGAACGGCGACGGCGTTTGCGCCTACGTGGCGAGCGTTGTTTGCGCACGTGTTCCTCAGTGTCGGACGACGGCAAGGAGGAGCGTCGACCTGGTTCGAAGGCGTCGGTGGGTACAATGAAATTGTCAAACAGGTGTTGTGAAGATGTACTGGTCTCCTCAGCGTCCGGTGCGGGAGCCTGTTCGGCGGCAAGGTTGTCAGGTGGGACGTCTGCACCGTCCGTTGGTGACTGGGACGGTGGGACGTGCCGATCGGAAGGACCGGGCGACGGACTGGACGAAACTGTAGACGTGGCAAGAGCCGATGCGTAAGTGACCGGTAGGGCGGTCATCGTGGGTGTGACGGACGCTTCCGACAACGGGAGCTGCGCGACACGTCGTTGAATGCATTCAGACCGTAGGTGACCTTTCCCGCAACCGGAACAGGTCAGAGGTTGGCCGTCGTACATTATAATGGCACGGCAGCCTCCGATACGTAGATAGGAAGGCACGTGTTTCTGCAACTCGATGCGGACCTGTCTAACACCGTTTGAAACGGGATAGGTTTGAAATTGTACCCATCGTTCGGCAACATGTTCCAGAACGTTGCCATAGGGACGGAGCGCCTCGGTGACGACGTCTGCAGGTAGTTCGAACGGCAGTTCGAAGATCCTTATCGTCCGTGTGCCGAGACCTGCGTGATCGACGGTAACGGGTCCGACGTTGCCGTCGGAATGACAGAAGCGCAGTCCACGGTTTGCCTCTTGAAGCACCTTGTCGCACGCCGCATCGTTGATCATTTTGACGTAGACGGTACTGCTAACTATGGACAAGTGGATACCAATTAGATCCGTTGTTGGTATTTTAACTTCATCGCGTATAAATCGTTCTACCTCCAGGGCCTTGGGTCGGGCGAAGTCGGAACAAAAGTTGAAACGTAATGTCTTCTTCCGATAGTTGTGCGCCATGGTGGTCGAGAAGGAAAACGTCACTTACAGCGGCCGAAGTAAACACAAACACACCGTGCGCGCCTCGCCCGCAGCGCTCTGGCGCGTGACCGCCTCGCAGCACTGCCGGCGGCAGACTGCCCCATCTGAGCTACCGAAGCACGACTCACGCCCGGTCCTCACAGCTTTACTTCTGCCAGTATCTCGTCTCCTACCTTACAAACTTTACAGAAGCTCTCCTGCGAACCTGTTCTGCAAGGTTCGCAGGAGAGCTTCTGTAAAGTTTGTAAGGTAGGAGACGAGATACTGGCAGAAGTAAAGCTGTGAGGACCGGGTGTGAGTCGTGCTTCGGTAGCTCATTTGGTAGAGCACTTGCCCGCGAAAGGCAAAGGTCCCGAGTTCGAGTCTCGGTCGGGCACACAGTTTTAATCTGCCAGGAAGTTTCATATCAGCGCACACTCCGCTGCAGAGTGAAAATCTCATTCTGGACTGTTTTAGATATTTTAATCAGTGTGTTGCAGGACATATCCTATTTGTGACTCGCAAGTGGAGAGCGGAGGCGGTTTATTGGCCACGAGTCCAGGCTAGTCACCCGGAGATTTAGAAGTTGTATGTTGTATTAATACTCATTATTATAAGCGTAATGCGCTCATGCAGGAAGTTTATGCGTTTTGCGCAGATTGCGCGGTATGTTTAGATGACTCTGAATTCAGTGTGTTAAGTTAGTACTCCTTGTCTTAAGCGTAGTGTGCTCATGCATAGGAAGTTTATGTGGTTTTGCGCACATTGCGCGGTATGTTTAGATGACTCTGAATACACTGTGTTAAGTAGTGTCCTCTAAGGTGCTGGAAGTAGTGGATATACAGCTGTTTTGGACACGTTGTATATGCAAATAATTTATGTCCTTATTACGTTGGTGAGTTGCTTGCCCTTTGTGTCAAAGGTGGTGCTAATTTCATTAATTTCGTCACCGGTCTTCGCAGAGGCTGCGGGAGGAACCGACCCACTGTGGCAAGCAGTTACGTAGTCGCGCCCGCCCACCGTAGCGGGCGTTGTTTACTGGCCCGACGCCTTCCTGTACTTGGTGGCGGGAGCGTGTTAACTGGTTTCTTACGGCTTGCAGTCTGGGAAACCGTGCCTTTGGGGTACACGTGGAAGACTTACGTTTTGCTTCCAGTACCTCGGAGTGGCTCCATGTGGGTAATGAGAACGACTTAACGTTGTTGGTGGCTCAGGCCGAAAGTGGTTCATTTGCTAAACAGGAGGTGTATATGCATTTCTTTCCCATAATTCTGTAAACATGTTTAGGTGGTTGTGTTTTTTTTTAAGTCAATTGAATTGTTGTTCAGAGGTTACTATGTATGGCAATTAACTTATGCAGACATTTACTAGCAAGAAGTGTATTGAATTCTGGTTTCGGGTTGTGTTGATTATGTGGGGAAACTAGTAAACAACTGAATGCTATTTCTGAGTTAAGTTTATTGTGTTCCTAAACATATTAACGATTATTTTTAGTAGTTCAGTTATGCAGTTAAGCAATTTACAAGGCCTGTTGTGTTGTTTCCTTTTAAAAGTATTATCAATGCTATTAATAAGGAAGTGTGTTGTAAAAAAATTAACAGTGAGTGAAGTGCCTCAAATCCCTTTGGTCCACACCTTCCGTCATTCACCCTTGGGTGGTATTAACAAACCGTGAAAGCCCATTTCATATTGTATAATCAAATTGCATTAAAAAATTTAACCTGCCTCTCTGCATCGGTGGTAAGCACAACTAGAAATTGTTTTCTTTGCCATTGTGCGCACTCTTCAACGCCGAACTAAACACATTTCTATTTCCTTAAATTAACTTTGCAAATACAGCAAGAACTGGGTGGAACCTTACACAGAGACAAATAGAAAATAGGATGAGCTTTCAAAAACTGAATGTTTCTAATTAATCCAGTCGAGGGAAAGAGGAGGGAAAATATCTCAGTAAAATATCTGGAAAGATTTCTCAGCGACTGTTATTGAATTGCCGATTGATAATGGCCGTCCGCCGATTTTTCTTTCTTCCGGTGCGCCCGACGGCCGGTGAGCCGGAACGGAAGTGTAACGAAGGCGGCGGGAGGGGTAGCAGGAGAAGGAGAAGAATGGCGCGGAGGCAAGCGAGCCACGAAGAGAGGGAGAGGTTCCGTCGACTCCTACACCCGCCCGCCGCCAGACGAATTGACTCGCTCGCTGTTCCCGAAGGGAGGAAATGAGTCGTGTCAGGTCGGCCACCCCCACCGGGGTGTTCCGGGGATTTGCTCACCTCTGCAGCCAGGCAGGTCCGGAAGCGGCGCCTTTCCCAGCGGTCGGCGCTCGCCGGAAACGTCCGTTTATGGCTGCGACCCAGCCCAACCGATTCCGACTAATAGCCGGCAAATCGATCTCTGTTCTGCCACTGCCGTTATTAGTACAGTACCTTCTCAATTAGCTGCACTGCGCTACCCATTCTAAAACTTTTCTTAATAATTTGTCGACTATCTATACTCATTGTAACAATCCTGTACTGTGATAACTCTTAACAGCTCAAATTGTGGAACGTATATACAGGCTGGGTCAGGAGGAAAGGTACATGCTTGGAGGTGTGTGGTGTGTGTACTGTAAGACTTTCGGTACACACACCATCAGATTATTTTTGTCACTCTAACGAAGTAGGCAAGTGTCAGCGATATATCTCGTGGTCTTATCGTGGCGTGTTCATCTTCTGCCGTTAGGTCAGACGATAGTAATGCCACTTACACGCTTAGAGTAGCAGATTGACGGTGACCAACTTTAAACAGAACTTGATTAATTTTCACACACATTTATTAAAATAATAACAAGCATAAAAATTACTTAACTTGGTTCTGGATGCTATTTACAATTGACAATCTGAAGTTCCTTTGGTATTGGTACGTTAATCTTATTCTCACATATATCTCTGATACCTGACAAAAGTGTCTAAACATTTATCTTCATGGCTATGTACAGGAATATGGTAATCTTATTAGGCGCAGACTGAAACTTGACTATAGACTGGTACAGACAAATGTAGAACTCGTACAGACTGGTACAGTCTAATGCAGACTGGTACAGACTGGTGCAGACAAATTCAGACTGACTAATCCGAGGTCTGTACACTCGTTATAATACCTCGCCCGTTCATGTATCACTGCGCAAGTGTGATCCACAAGGAGAAAAGGTTCTACATAAGCAGCAATCTCACTGGCTGCGTTACATATTAATACGCGGATCGGCGGAAGCTGATTTTGGTCCGTCTCTAAGGCAGCGCCATCTCGTAGTGTGGAGCCGGACGAGCGCTGTGCCTGCGCTGTTGTGCTTAGCGGGGCGCGCTCTAGTGGGAAAGTTGTGTACGCGCTGACTACGATACACAACAAGGTGTGACAGTATTGGTAATTCTGAACAAAAAACTTCATATGGACATATGCCCTATTCCGAATGGTTTCAGAGATAGAACACATTTAATATCACTTTTTGTACGTTTTTCTTGAATAACTCTAAAACCGCACCCTCCAGCGAAAATGTGTCGCAGTACAAAAGTAAACGATATTAAATTTCCTACAAAAAAGGTCTTGTTCATTTTTCTCGAGAACTAATGGTTTACGAAATTCTTGAGGCTTTCGTGGCCACTTGTTGACAAACTGCCTATTGGCTTCTGTCTCGGGTTCTTCGGCCGACGTTCATCTAATGATTTTTCTGACGTTTCGCCAGCACGAGTGGCTGGCATTGTCAAAGCTTCACCCTCCATTGCCGGTGGTGAACTGGAGCCGAGCTCGCGGGTGCAGACTATATGTACCTGGCGCGCGGAGAAGCCCTCGGACGTTGGCGCGCCAGGTACATATAGTCTGCGGCCGCGAGCTCGGCTCCAGTTCACCACCGGAAATGGAGGGTGAAGCTTTGACAATGCCAGACACTCGTGCTGGCGAAACGTCAGAAAAATCATTAGATGAACGTCGGCCGAAGAACCCGAGACAGAAGCCAATAGGCAGTTTGTCAACGGTTTGTGAGAAGAGAGCACGAGAATGTTGAAATACTCGCTCGACGTGCATGCGCTATAGCTTACATAGTTTTTGTAGGCCAGTTTGAGGTTTACAGTGCACCACAGTAGTGTACAGCAAGTTGAGACAAAAGTTTCACACGAGACACTTGTGGTCTGTCAAGTCGGGAGACTACCTCAAATTGGCCTAGAAAAACTAGGTAAGCTACAGCACATGTGCTTCGAGCGAGTTTTTTAACATTCTCGCGCCCTCTTCACACAAATCATTACTTCAACAGAAATAAATGAATAGGACCTCCTTTGTAGGAAACTTAATATAGTTTCTTTTTGTACTGAGACACTTTTTCGCTGGAGGGTGCTATTTTCGAGTTATTCAAGAAAACCACACAAATGTGATATTAAATGTGTTCTTTCCCGGAAACCATTCGGAATAGGGCATACGTCAATATGAAGTTTTTTCTTCAGAATTACTAATACTGCCACCCCTCAAAGCATGTACCTTCCCTCCTGACTCACCCTGTATCAAAGCGTTCCACAGTTTTTTACCTCTGCCCCCTTTTCTTTTTTCTAATATATATATATATATATATATATATATATATATATATACACCTTGAATGACTAAAGGGAGGACGTTCATATGGCATCAAGCTTTTGTTTCACTTCATAGGAAGGTAGTAGGCCCTTTAGAGCCAAATTTAAAAGTTCTCCGTTGCAATGGAAAACAATTACCGGGTTTCTGAGAAGGGACCTTTTAATTGTGTTGCGCAGTACTATTATTCTAAATGCCATTAGATAAATTCAGATATTGTTTTAGTTGCTTTTAATTTTATTTTCTATCGTTTCATAATTACTTAATGAATTAAAATAGGCAATATTCTTTAACTAACAGTGTTACAAAAACTACTGTATGTTTTATATCTGAAGGGCATAATATGAATAGGTCTACAAAACAAAAACTAAAATTACCTCCAACAGTGGACCTATTCGTCGCAACAGATTTATTCGCGATTTTTATAATACGTAACAGTCTTATTTTCTTTTCTATCGACCGCTGCCTTACCGGTTCCCATTAATGTCACCTGTCTTCAGATTATATGATATAGAGTAAGCTGTCGTAAACGTCCTATCAGTTCACTGCTATGTGAGACATACGTGTGAACTGATAGTACCACTACGACATGTAACAATGACAGATTATAACAGTACAACACATTTGGCACAGAATTTTTTTTTTCGTTTTTAATTGTGTCCTTTAATTCGGAATGCATGTTCTTTCGCTGTGTCTTTGTGAGAGATGATCATTGTGATGTTATCAAATAACTTTCTTCTAAATAACAGAAAATGATGTTACAAAGTTTCCAAGGAGACATTCGGGCAGTATCAATGACCTTACAACGTACAATACCAAAGATATAGCTTAAGTGTACAAAAGGGAGCGAGTAGCGTGTCGGAAGTTAGCTGCACCAAAGTCTGGACTCTACGTGACAGCAAGAAAAGCTGGCATAAATGGGTGTACGCCAATGGATGGAGGCAATATACGTCGCAAGCCTTTATAGATTAGTCATTTTATGAGTGCAATTACTTTCATTTTTATTGCTAATTTCGTTGCCTGGCACACTGAGCACAATAACAAGTACATCACAACTTAAGACTTCCACTATCAGTTGTTTACATCAATGCATAGAGCTTCAAAGGCTGAGATACTCTAGCTTCTATTGCTGAAACTGTAGTATACAGAGAAGGTTAAACATTTATATCTAGATGTATTTATGTCATGGAAAATACCAGGTGACCGGCTGGGGAAGTCAGCTTTTTTTTCCAATGAAATTAGTGTTCAACATGGGAGAATTTTTAAAGACGTTAATATTATTACTTTCAACATTATCATTTAGTAACAAAACTCGACACACGGTGCCACAATACAGTACCAGTGAAACTGTAATATTCTAATCCTTGGTTAATTTTTTACCCAAGTCATTATGACCATTAGTAGGATCCATTTCGTATCACCTTAACAACGCTCTGGAAAACGAATCTTAATATTTTCTTTTCCATTTAGACGGTAAATTTTACTGTTTAACTAAAGCTAAAGTTTTGTATTACGATGATTTTAATAACCATTTTTTGAGAAACGAATTTCTTGGCTTTCGTATATTCGCTATTACCTTATTAAACAGCTGCAAGTTGTGACGAGATTTACAGCTACTATTGCTTCTTTCGTAATGAAGTTTAACTGTTGGAAAAGTCACTAGCAAAACGTCAGTGACAGTGAACATTTAGTATGGGGTCACATTTCTTAATCATTATCGTGTCGCAGGTGGTACTAAATCAGTCAGTTTCGATTCCAGATGATTCCAAATTGTCGCGTTTAATGGTAACGGAATATCCGATTTTTGTGACAGCTTGTATATTGAATAACGCACCGCATGTGTAATGACCGTTGACGCCAATATACGCGTCATTAATGTTTACGATAAGTTCTGAGTCAGTACAGCAGAGTCAGTTAAAAGTATTGCCTACTGTCGCTCGGGCGACTGTGATATTTCACTTATTAATTAGTTTTATACTAAATCACAATTTCATAATTACAAACAAACTCTGCTTTCTAGTAAAATTTAAACTAGTTACTAGGTCAACGTATGTGTTATAGTAATGATCGATTGTGCTGTTGTATATACTGTTTCGATTTATATTCTTCGGAACTGATGCCTTATTCGATATACAGGTACTTGTCGACGCGGGTGATTAATAACACGCCGAAGGGTGTAACGAGGTTACAATACAATCTGAAGATGCACGAGGTTGCCAAAAACCGCTAATAATGAAATATAAAATAGCCGTCGATAGCCATAAAAATAAGCTGATTTTCCAAAAGTACTTCCTGTTGCACCTTTTTAATATGGTTTCTTCTCGTCGCATTATCACATAGGGCGCGGGGAGATATACTACTGTAGCCCGTCTGTTCAATTACTCCTGTCTTTCTGAGTTCCCCACAGGAACGATATACAGGGACTTGTTCTATCTTCTAAGATTCGTCAGTCAGTACTAGTTCTTGAAACATTGTGTCTTAGCCCTTCACGTAATAAAAAAAATGTGTGTGAAATCTTATGGGACTTAACTGCTAAGGTCATCAGTCCCTAAGCTTACACACTACTTAACCTGAATTATCCTAAGGACAAACACAAACATCCATGCCCGAGGGAGGACTCGAACCTCCGCCAGGACCAGCCGCACCTTCACGTAAAAACTGACGTCTGCCACTTCAGTTTTTCAGCATTGCCGGGGCGCTTCCGTGTGTGAAACTAACACGTGAACACTCGTGTTGCCGCTCTTTTCAGACGTTCAGTATCCCTTTCTGGCCGTATTTGGTACAAGTTCACAAACCTGAGCAGTATTCTATGGCATATGGCACGAGAGTTTTGTAAGCAACCTTCTTCGTTGACTAACTGCTTTTTTTCCCTGTATCCCACTGCTGAACATCAGTCCGCCACGTGTTTTGTGACTGAGCCTACGTGATCGTTCCATTTCATGTCCCCCGACACGGTTGCAGTCAGGTATTTGTATGAGACGATTATATTTCTGACTCATTCATGTTGTAGTTATTACTAATTTAGCAAAAGCTTGTATTACTGGGGGACAGGGAAAGCAAAGATGAGCAAAGAACCACCTTGATCCATTTACCAACCATATCTTAAGTGGTGCAGCAATGAATACTTCGAGACTCTGGAGTGATATGAACCATTTTGTTGTCTTTCAGTTTTAGAACATACCGTGTGCAGCCACACATGGATAGCAGGAGTCTCTTGAAAAAGGAGAGACGCATTTGGACTGATACATTCTTTTAGAGCGGTCGAAGATCTTGGTGGCAATTTTAATTTATCTTAAAGGCGCCTACTAGATCATATTTCATTAAATGTGTTCAGACAGCTTGTTGTTGATTCATGGATCAAATGTCAAGCAAAGAGGAATAATTTCGGAGCATGAATGGCACAGTCACAGTTTCTTGTAACATGTGATACCAGCTTTCACACTTCATGCTAATCTCACGGTGGAATGCCGCTTTCGTGGTGTTGCAATTTTAATAGCAGTAATGATTTTACTTTGCCTGGTTTCGGATCATTGGGAAAGGATCATGAGATCTTGCGACTCGTGTATCTCGTTGTGTTAAGCTGCATAGAACTAGTAAGGAACTTTATGATCCACTCAATGAAAAAATCTGTTATACACCAACGATTCTGCGGGTTTCGTGTCTTGACCACCTTTAGCACGTCTTGTTTCTGTTAAATTGTCCATCCCAATCTAAATTGAATAATAATTTCCAACATGCATCCCTCTATTGCTACAGGGTGATTAATTTTTCTATTGTGGTTTTACCGGTTTACCGGCCCACATCTCATGGACATATGTATACTTCCCCAAACAGTTCTCATCACTGTATCGATTATCTACACTCTGCGACATACCAGGGCGCGATTAAAAATTCCGTAATAAACAGATATACACCCTTTAACCTACACCAACCAGTGAGCGAAAACGTTGTAACCAGCTGCTTGACAGTGTGCTGATCCAACTCTGGAATGTTAAACAGCACCGATTCTGCATGACACGGAGTAACGTAGCACCAGATATATATGGACAGGTCAAGCAATTCCTATAATTTGCGGGTCAGGGATTTGTGGGTGCGGAGCTCGCACCAGATCGTGTCTCACATATGTTCCGTCGCATTTACAACATGCAAGTTGAGTGGCCTAGCACATTCATAGCCCTTCAAACAACTATAGCACGATTCTGACCTTGTGACACGGACAGCAGGATGCTGTCCATAGCTGCAGAGAGAAACATCAAGAATAAGAGGGTACAGGTGGTCCACAATAGTGTTCACATAGCCCACAGCTGTCAAGTTAGATTCAGTAACTACCGCAAGTCCTATGGAACCCCAGACGAATGTCCCCCAAAGCTTAATGCCGTTCCCACTGGCACAGGTCCAGGGCGCGGTGCATGTTTCGTGAGCAGCCACTCACGGGGATGATGATGTATACCAGACCTGGCCGAACAGCGCTCCACAAAGGAGAGTGCTCAAGCTACGCTCCTGCCTAGCGCTCTGAGAGCAGCGGCGAGTTGGCCAGAGGGCGAGGAAGGCAGGAAAGTGAACGCTGCAGCGGACGTCGCTAGAGCGAGGCAGTCGGCTCGTCACAGTCTGGCACCAGCACCAACAGTGTTACACTACTGGCCATTAAAATTGCTACACCACGAAGATTACGTGCTACAGACACGAAGTTTAACCGACAGGAAGAAGATGCTGTGATATGCAAATGATTATCTTTTCAGAGCATTCACACAAGGTTGGCGCCGGTGGCGACACCTACAACGTGCTGACATGAGGAAAGTTTCCAACCGATTTCTAATACGCAAACAGCAGCTGACCGGCGTTACCTGGTGAAACGTTGTTGTGATGCCTCGTGTAAGGAGGAGGAATGCGTACCATCACGTTTCCGACTTTGATAAAGGTCGGATTGTAACCTATCGCGATTGCGGTTTATCGTATCGCGACATTGCTGCTCCCGTTAGGCGAGATCCAATGACTGTTAGCAGAATATGGAATCGGTGGGTGGAGGAGGGTATTACGGAACGCAGTACTGCATCCCAACGGCCTCGTATCACTAGCAGTCGAGATGACAGGCATCTTATCCGCATGGTTGTAACGGATCGTGCAGCCACGTCTCGATCCCTGAGTCAACACATGGGGACGTTTGCAAGACAACAACCATCTGCACGAACAGTTCGACGACGTTTGCAGCAGCAAGGACTATCAGCTCGGAGGCCATGGCTGCGGTTACCCTTGAGGCTGCATCAAAGACAGGAGCGCCTGCGATGGTGTACTCAAGGACGAAACTGGGTGCACAAATGGCAAAACGTCATTATTTCGGATGAATCCGGGTTCTGTTTACAGCATCATGATGGTCGCATCCGTGTTTGGCGACATCGCGGTGAACGCACATTGGAAGCGTGTATTCGTCATCGCCATACTGGCGTATCACCCGGCGTGATGGTATGGGGTGCCATTGGTTACACGTCTCGGTCACCTCTTGTTCGCATAGACGACACTTTGAACAGTGGACGTTACATTTCAGATGTGTTCCGCCCCGTGGCTCTACCCTTCATTCGATCCCTGCGAAACCCTACATTTCAGCAGGATAATGCACGACCGCATGTTGCAGATCCTGTACGGGCCTTTATGGATACTGAAAATGTTCGACTGCTGCCCTGGCCAGCACATTCTCCAGATTTCTCACCAACTGAAAACGCCTGGTCAATGGTGGCCGAGCAACTGGCTCGTCTCAATACTCCAGTTGCTTAAATACAAAAAGATAATCAATTATTCAAAATGACAGTCACAGTCGCATTATTTATTTCGCCACCAACCGGTTTCAACCCGCGATGGGGTCATCTTTAGGGCAATTTGCACCATTTGGTCGCTCGCTGGAGTCGTCACCCTACCTGTGTACGCTTGGTAACTATCACAGGCAGCGTCACGACTCCAGCGAGAGTCCAAATGGTGTAAATTGCCCTGAAGATGATCCCATCGAGGGTTGAAACCGGTTGGCGGCGAAATAAATAATGCTATTGTGACTGTCATTTTGAATAATTGATTATAAGTAAATTAATCGCTGTTACCTCCACATAACTATGTTCTCTAAAAATTTACAAAACGATCAGCCTACCAGAAATTTGCGATCTTGTCGAAATTATAACCATTGTGTTTTTATATAACGTTTCCAGCTTCAGTAATAGTATTCATGAACAGGAAGAGGGCATTGCAGTGGGCAGCTGCCTGGCTAGCAAGCTAGCCAAAATGTACGTAAGTCATTTAGAACAATCTTGCTCCAAAGCCAGTATTACAATACGGAAAAAATGTATTTTACAAACGCTATGTGGATGATACACTTACCATGATTGATAGAACAATACAAGAAATTGATCAGCTTACAAGGCAGCTTAAAAAATTACACGAAAAGATAAAAAATTCTGTTGAGCAAGAAACTAATGATGGCATAAATTTCTTATATCTAAAAATTAGCAAATACAGTGGTAAACATAAACAGTAAAACTGCCGCACGAAGCAACTCTTAATTTATTACTTCTGTAGTAAAAATCCTATTCGAAACACTTTCTAAGACAATATTCACATATACCTCTGAATATATCTCAAAAATGTACCATTGTACGACACATATTTCAGGAGGTATGACGTCATAAACGCTGAGATGCGTGAAAAACTGCAGCATCACTATTACTCCTTTACTAATAACTCTATTCGCAACACTCTTTAAGGCTGTGTCCACTGGCTGTACTTGCAAAATCATGTCATTGTACGACACACAGCTCAGGAGATATGAAGTGATAGACACTTATCTGCACGATAACGAAGCTTCACATAAATGTGAAAAATGTGTGCAAATGTACGTACAATATGGAAATACATGTGATAGGTGCGTAAGCATGCTAAGCTGCGGGTAAAAAGCTCCATCTGTACCCCTGGATCAGTTTCAACGAAACTTCGCTCATAAGTCTCTTACTGTCTGGAAAATAATACTATCTGTGTGAGAACCAAAAATCTCCTATTGTGGTGGCGATGATAATGTAGAGAGAGAGAGAGAGAGAGAGAGAGAGAGAAGGGGTATAAAGAGATGGACAGACAATGAGACGGAAGGGGCAAGTGGACAGAGAAAGTGGAGGAGATAGAGAGAGGTAGAAGGAGGAGATCGAGGAGGAGATGAACAGACAGATGGGAAGGACGAAATGGTCAGATAAAGGAGATTGAGAGAGCAGGAACAGGTGGTGGACAGAGAAAGGAAAAAGAGAGGGAGAGGAGAAGTTCAGCAGAGGGGACAGGACAGAGCAGGTGAACAGGGTGAGTGACAAGAGGAGATGGTCAGAGAAATGGGGGAAGGAGGAGATAATTGGCATAAATATACAATTCAGCTAGTATTTACAGGGTGTATCGAATATTAGTGCAGATATTATTACATATGGTACGTTAATATGTACACACATCAGTGTGTTGCTTGTTTTTTCTCTGCATCGAGCGGTCCTCCCACTAACACATCACAAGCTTTACGACCTGATGTTTTCCTGCATGACTGTATCTGGGCCGCAAAGTGAACGACGCCTGTCAGATTAGACTCACCGTTCTGCGTCTATGCGTCTACACCTCAACATTTGACCTGTTGCCCAGGGGAAATTAAGTATCAATGGCTTGCTCTTGCCGCATGTAGTTGGAGGTACTAACCAACGTAAAAACATAAGACTTGTAGCATCTTCTCTTATTAGCGTGCAAATGACGTGAACACTGAAACTTCCTGGCAGATTAAAACTGTGTGCCCGACCGAGACTCGAACTCGGCACCTTTGCCTTTCGCGGGCAAGTGCTCTACCATCTGAGCTACCGAAGCACAACTCACGCCCGGTCTCACAGCTTTACATCTGCCAGTATCTCGTCTCCTACCTTCCAAACTTTACAGAAGCTCTCCTGCGAATCTTGCAGAACTACCACTCCTGAAAGAAAGGATATTGCGGAGACATGGCTTAGCCAGGTGTGAGTCGTGCTTCGGTAGCTCAGATGGTAGAGCACTTGCCCGCGAAAGGCAAAGGTCCCGAGTTCGAGTCTCAGTCGGGCACACAGTTTTAATCTGCCAGGAAGTTTCATATCAGCGCACACTCCGCTGCAGAGTGAAAATCTCATTCTGGAGACGTAAACATTGTTCAGTACACTGTCATCAGTCACCAATAGAAATATCTTACACCCATTACACTCTATGTACACTGAACTCCACAGACAAAATGATATCATCTCCATGCTGAAGCTATCCTTGTTGATTTGTATAGCATGCAGGGTGTAATCAAATGCAGGCAGTTTTGTTTCTACTCGAGGTTGAATTTTAGTCTCCAGGTCAGTACATGCAACGCCCCACAGCCGCCGCTGTATCACAGAGCCTACCCGAAACGCGCAGGCACCGGCCTTTCAGGACACGGGCGCCTGTGCCGGCGGGTTCGTTCGGTGTCAATTAACGCGCTCAAAGTGGAGGACGAGCTCCATCAACTACAGCGCAAATCGAAAATTTTCACTCCAGCCGCGGAACGAAGCGTTTCCCTAAAGAGAAAGGACCGCCGAGCGATCGCAGAGGGCTGTTTTCAGGTGACCATCTGCGGCTGGCTTTTGTTCCACGGAGTCTTCTTTCAATAACATTTTAAGCTCGCTATTCCGACATATCTAGGTCTCTGTAGTATCATCTTGGGTTCCGAATTCCATGATGTGACGGAAACACACTGATAAATGTGAAGTTTGATATATGGACGGACACTGCGGTCGCTTCTGCATTGTAGCCATGATACTTCCTGTTAGGTTTCACAAAATTATAGCACGTGTTCTTTGTAGATTTCCCGACGTTCTTGAGCGTCGCGTCGTACGGTGGTGCGTAATATACCAAAATTACTCAGCTGCAGCTACATGTTGTCTTCAGGTATGGCTGTTTGTTGTTGCTTGCATTCACTCGATTAAGTTCAAAACGCTTCAGATGGATACGCTTAATAATGGCGTTTACGTGCGGTCGTATACGAAGTAAAATGCAACTGGTGCTGAATATCTGTTGAAAACTGACTTTCTTACGCTTTAGTTGACTGTAAATAATGGCGCGGAATAACAAGCTGGAACGATGGTCTTTAAGGCGTCAGGAAATTAATACTGATTACTTACATCAGTCATGTGTACACATTTAAAAGTTGATTATGAGAGGTTTGCACCGTCGATGGCCATCTTACAGTCTCCAATGACTAGCTACAGTATAACAAGCCACGGCCGTCGTAGTAAATGCCTGAAACATTAAATTCGTAATATGGTCACAAACTGCCGAAAGTGGTCACAACCAAGTGTATCACCATAGCTGTGACGGAAGTAAATATTCAATTTCAGCTCATTAATAGCAGTTCTGTATATTGAAGACGACATTTTTGTCCTTACACAGAGAATTTATTATTTTTACAATGATTATGTCAGCTTTACTCTTAACTCTATACGTGAAAACCTCTTTATTTGCTGATTTTTCTTTTTATCTATTGCTTTATCTATTGAAATACATTCATTAGCCTTTTTAGTCTTCAACGCGTATCTTAGCTTCTTCTAAGCAGATTCTGGAAATGAAGGTACAAGAAGATTTACTAACTTTCTTGTTATCCAAAACTTCACAGAACTACCTGGCCGCCCCTTTGTGTTCTCTATCGACTACGCTGCTTAGAAACGTATCAAGAACTTACATACTGTTCCCCCAGATGCAAAACTTACCTCTCTCGACAATAATGATAACTGGAGAATATATTATCTTTGACAGCAACCACAAGAAACTTAAGCTTTGACACCAAGTTTATAGAATATAACTTGTAAACAATGTCAGACAAAATCTATTTGCCAGCAGCAAGGAAACTGAAGATCTATAAAACAAATTTATTGTGTTCAGATAATTCTGATTTTTCTCCTATAGCCACCAACATCCTAGATACAGGTAATAGCCTCTAAAATGGCCTGCCAGTGTGGCCGAGCGGTTCTAGGCGCTTCAGTCTGGAACCGCCCGACAGCTACGGTCGCAGTTTCGAATCCTGCCTCAGGCATGGCTGTGTGTGATGTCCTTAGGTTAGTTCTAAGTTCTAGGGGACCGATGACCTCAGATGTTGAGTCCCATAGTGCCCAGAGCCATTTGAACCATTTGCACCTCTAAAGTGATACCAACAACGAAATGTCGGAGGATGGACATTTAGGAGGAACTGTAAATGTATGTAAATATGATCATGAGTGAAAGTAAGATACTAAATAAAATCACTGAATTTAATAGTAGAATGATTCTCCGCAATGGTACCCAGCTCCTCACTTAATAACTATCTATTACTCCAAGATACACTTGTTCCCTAGTACCAGCTGAGAATTCCGCCGTTGTCCAGCAATTCATGTATTCCATTCTTCAATTAGTCAATCTACGTCCTTTATCTCTCCATCTTCCTTTATCTGTCCATTTCCTTCCTCCCCTTCCTCTCTCTCTCTCTCTCTCTCTCTCTCTCTCTCTCTCTCTCTCTCTCTCTCTGCACATCTCCACCACCCTGCTAGCTCTATCTCCTTCTCCTGCTCCATCTGGCAATCTCCCCTCCCCCTATCTCTGCTCATCTCCTGCCTTCCTCGTCCACCCATCTTATCCCCTCTCTTTTCGTCCACCTCGCCATATCCCTTTTCCCTGTCCATTACCCGTTATCCCTCCACCATCATTACAATGGGAGAGTGTCGGTTCTTATTGCCAGAATTTCTGTCCAGATTGTAAGCAATGTGTGTACCAGCTGCGTCAGAAATAGATCCAGCGGCTTAGGAACAGCTGTTGAATAGATGTACATGTGACATATATTGCAGACGGTTTTTTTAGTCATCAGTCTTCTGACTGGTTTAACGCCGCAGGCATGAATTCTCCTCCTGTGTCAACCGCTTCCTCAGAATAGCACTTGCAACCTATGTCCACAATTATTTGCTGGATATATTCCAATCTCTATCTTCTTCTTCAGTTTTTACACTTCACAGCTACGTCTAGTACCATGGAAGTCATTCCCTGATGTCTTAATACATGCCCTACCTTCGTAACCCATCTTCTTGTCAGCGTTTTCTATATATTCCTTTCTTCGGCGAATCTGCAGAGAAACTCCTCATTGCATACTTTACGAGTCCACTTAACTTTTCAACATTCTTCTGTCGTATCACATCTCAAACACTTTCATTCTCTTTTGTTCTGGCTTTCCCACAGTACACGTTTCACTACCATTCATTGGTGTGCACCAAACTTACATTCTCAGAAATTTCTTCCTCAAATTAAGGTCAATGTTTGAAACTAGTAGACTTCTCTTGGCCAGGAATGCCCATTAGACTTCTGATGTCTTCCTTGCTCTGCCCGTCATGGGTTATTTTGCTGCCTAGGTAGCAGAATTCCTAAAGTTCTACATCGTGACCATCAGACCTGATGCTAAGTTTCTCGCTGTTATCATTCCTATTACTTCTCATTACTTTAGTCTACCTTCGCTTTACTCTCAACCCATATTCTGCACTAATTACACTGTTCATTACTTTCAGTGAATCCTGTAATTCCTCTTAAGTTCCAATGAGGATCAGAGAATCTTGTCATTGATATAATGTAACCTTGAATTTTAATTCCACCCCTGTACCTTTCTTTATATTTACATTACTGCTATTTCAATGCATAGATTCAACTGTAGGGGAAAAATACTACCTCCCTGTCTTACGCCATTTTTAATCCGAACATTTCTTTCTTTGCCTTCCACTCTTATTATTCCTGCTTATCTCTTGTGCATGTGGAACACTGTATTGTATTCTATGGAATTGGGGACCTAGAAAAGACGGAGAGGCTTCGTCCCGGCTGTAGCTCACCGTGGTAGACAATCCCACAACATGCTACAGCAGTCCACTCACTCCACCGCCGCCCCACACCAAACCCAGGATTATTGTGCGATTCGGCCCCCAGTGGACCCCTCCGGGAACGGCTCACACCACACGAGTGTAACCCCAATGTTGGCGTGATGAGTAATTATGGTGTATGCGTACGTGGAGATGGCAAAATGGTTCAAATGGTTCTGAGCACTATGGGACTTAACTTCTGAGGTCATCAGTCCCCTAGAACTTAGAACTACTTAAACCTAACTAACCTAAACACATCACACACATCCATGCCCGAGGCAGGATTCGAACCTGCGACCGTAGCGGTCGCGCGGCTCCAGACTATAGCGCCTAGAACCTCTCGGCCACTCCAGCCGGCGTACGTGAAGAAAGTGTTTGCGCAGCACTCGCCGACATAGCGTAACTGAGGCAGAATAAGGGGAACCAACCCTCGTTCGCTGAGGCAGATGAAAAACTGCCTTAAAAACCATCCACAGACTGGCCAGCACACCGGACCTCGACACTAATCCGCCGGGTGGATTCGTGCCGGGGACCGGCATGCCTTCGCGCCCGGAAAGCAGCGCGTAAGACAGCACGGCTAACAAGGTGGGCATGTTCAATATTACTCAAATCTGTCTATAGTTTACTCCTGGTTTTCTCAGAATTCCGGAAGTCTGGCACCATTTGACATCGTGGAATGCGTTTTCCAACTCAACAAATCCTATGAACATCTTTTGATTACTTTTTTTTAGTCTACGTTCTAATATGAACTGCAACGTCATAACTGTCATTACCCTTCCCAAAGCCAAACTGATCGTCATGTTACACACAATTTTCTCCTCCATTCTTCTGTATATTATTCTTGTCAGCAAGTTGGAAGCGTAAGATGTTAAGCTGAGTGTGCAGTAACTCTCGCATTTGTCAGCTCTCCAGGCTTCGGAATTGTGTGGATGATATTTTTCCGAAAGTTTGATGGAATATTGCCAGTCATACATTCCACACACAAATATCCCCCATCCCCTCCGTGATGTAAGAAATTTAGATGTGATATTATCTACCCCGTCCGTCTTATCTTCCAACGCTCTTTTAAATTCAGATTCTAATACTGCCCCCTTATCCCGTCTCTCTCTAGTTCCGTTTCTTCTATCACGTTATCAGACAAGTCTTTCCCTCATAGAAGCCTTCAGTGTACTCTATCCACGTGTTCCCTCTCTCCTCGGCGTTAAACAGTGGAATTCCCGTTGTTTTCCTAATTTTACCAACCTTGCTTTAGTTTCTCCGAAGGTTGTTTTGACTTTTCTATGTACTGAGGGAGTCCTTCTGATAGTTATTTCTTTTTTTTCGATTTTCATGCAGCCATGTCGCGTTAACTTCCTTGCACTTGTATTTCTGTACCTCTGAATTCCAATGATCATTTCTGTACTTGTTCTTTCATCGATCGACTGAAGTATTACTTCCGTTACCCAACTTTTTTTCGCAATTACCTTCTTTTTACGCATGTTTTTCTTTCCAACTTCTCTGATTTCTCGTTTTAGAGATGTCCATTCAACTGAACTGCCCGCTGACCTATTCCTCATCGCAGTAACTATAGCCTTAGAGAACTTCAAGCGCATCTCTTCATTCCTTAGTGCTTCCGCATCACACTTGTTTGCGTACTGATTCTTCCTGACTTGTCTCTTAAACTTCAGCCTACTCATAATAATTACTACGGTAAATTGTGATATGAATCTATATCTGCCCCATGTGCATACCTTGCAGTCCAGAATCTGATTTGGGAATCTCTGTCTGACCATCGTGTAATGTAATTGAAATCTTCCTGTGCCTCCTGGCTTTTTCCAAATACACAACCTTCTCTCGTGATTCATATTTATAACGAATCCCACTTCCGTTATACCGTTTTTTGCTACTGTTGATACTACCCTGTACTCATCTGACGAGAAGTCCTCTTCTTCTTTCCATTTCACCTCATTGACCCCATTGTATGTAGATTATGCCTTTGCATTTCCCTTTTCAGATTTTCTAGCTTCCGTATACGTTTTAGGCTTCTGACATTCCACGCCCGGACTCGTAGATCGCAAGTGTCTGATTCTCTGCTGTTTTACACCATACGACTACAGAGGGGATTTTAAATTTAACTGTGGTATTCAGCCTTATCGTTTAATCTTAGATCCCGTAATACGTTGACGTAATTATTGGTTCGCTGCAGTGCTCATTCTTCCGACGTGGTTAACACACTGTACCGCACAAATAAGAGGAAAGTTGTTACACTTCGTATTTTTAAAAGTGTTCCAATGCAACTAAATACATGTTCCAGCAGATCCTTTTCGAGCATTTTTACATGATTTATTCTCATTCACACCGTCACTTCACACCATCACCCCTAATGGTAGTGGGGAATATTAGTCGCCGGCCGAAGTGGCCGTGCGGTTTAAGGCGCTGCAGTCTGGAACCGCAAGGCCGCTACGGTCGCAGGTTCGAATCCTGCCTCGGGCATGGATGTGTGTGATGTCCTTAGGTTAGTTAGGTTTAACTAGTTCTAAGTTCTAGGGGACTAATGACCTCAGCAGTTGAGTCCCATAGTGCTCAGAGCCATTTTTGAATATTAGTCCCTTAGCGTCTTAATACAAATAATAAGTCATGGTACAAAGAAATTTGCGAAGCTTGGATATGTACCTGAACTATCGTTGTCAGTGTTGATTTGCCGTCGATTCTGATGAAGACAACCTTATCACTGAACGTGTTACTTTCGAGGGCTAAACACACAGGTCGGTACTAACCGATAACTCTCCCAGTGTGTCCATTTCATTCATGAGTGCAAATGGATGGATAAATGAGGAAACATTTCTGAAATGGCTCAAATTTTTCAAGAAAACGAATTGTCTGGAAAAGTACTTACTTTGAATGGGCATCTATCTCATTCTTTACTATTAGCACTGAAATTTTGCCGGGAGAATAAGATATAAATATTCTGTTTACCGCCACACACTACCAATGTGGTACAGTCCTAGGGCACGTGTACTTTCGAGACCCTCAAACCCTCAAAACACATTACATTTAGATGCTAACAAAATGGTAGCAAAGAAATTGGATCACCAAAATTGAGAAATTTCCTTTCCGTTGGGATTTTGAGCGAAGCATGGATGTCAGCTGCGTCAGTCCGCTTAGGCGTAAGCGGATTTTCCTGTACGGGGATCTACCCATTTAAATCTGATGGTACTAAGGATTCGGGGTTTGTTCCTTCTGAAGCTCTAAGAATAAATATGGAAAAAATCACAAAAAGTTGTGCAAATATCGGCCATTCGTTAACAACTACCCCAGAAGACTCCACTCGTGATATTCTTCCTTCCCCACAGACACAACGTGAAAGAAAAACCTCCAGAGCTGTAGCAAATCCTCGCCGCACAACATCTCCTGAGAGCACTGCTGTAGTGAGAGCAAGAAGGAGTGTTGCCTACTTATACAGAAAGTAGAAAAACAAAAAAATTGTTCACGTAATGGTGACGGAGAAAGAAGTGCCGATACCATTAAGAGACCCAATGTTGGCCTGTTCAAGAAGACAGCTAAGAAAATTAAGAGAAAAGTTTTAGACACCGATTAAGGTTAGAGTGTCCATGATCTTTGACCCCTAAATAAACCTGAAGATGAGGGGATGGAATGGAAATGTGGATTCTGCCAGGGGTAATGGTTACATTTTGCAGATGAAGATAAAAGTGTACCGTCTCTGTGTCCATGCGAGAGGTCGTAAGCGATTTTCCTGGACGCTGGAAGTGATTTACGAGCATAAAAGCATTTCACAAAGGCTACTTTCCAGTAATGTGAATTAGTATTGTAATTATTACAGTATTATTAGAGATAATGAGTATTAAATAGAAATTAACACATTTTCAGATAACTTTCCATGTGATTTAATTGTGCATCTGCCCACAATTTACCGCATTCAAATAGCCCCGACCACTATCCTAACAGCCCCACTGAAATGTACTTTTGTCCAAACAGGAGGGTAAATCGATCAACAGGGCAACATAAATGTTTGGCAATCGTCTACAACCACATTTCATCAACAGAATAGGTATACCCACAGAAGTAAGATTACGTCACTAACATGAAAATTTAGTTAATAATTTTCCGGAAAAAATTGATGTAAGCTGAAATTATTATTATAGCCCCGCTGTTCTCTAAAGGTTCCAGATTCGCGTCGGGGTTCATCACACAGTTTTAAACTGCCAGGAAGTTTCATATGAGTGAACACTCAGCTGCAGAGGAAAAATTCATTCTGCCAGCTTCCGTTGTTTTCATAGTAATTACGGCTGATAAATTTGCATAGAAATATTTTGAAGTAATTATTTTAATTAAAGTAGGTAAACTGTATTTGTGCTTGAGTAAGATTGCGCGCCCCCGCCTGTTTGTGTGTGTGTGTGTGTGTGTGTGTGTGTGTGTGTGTGTGTGTGTGTGTGTGTGTGTGTGAGATCAGTTCCGCTAATTATAACACCACCTAAAACTAACTTCAGTCTGCTCTCAAATATTATTACCGAATACCAACGTTTTTGTACGTGGATTGACCTAATAATATGAAGCTGTTTGAAAGCTCTAGCCCTGGCCGAAGTAAACAATTCGCCACTGCAGTGTGACCTATTGAGGAACAAGAGGAACAATGTGAATCAACCCAGCGTTTCGGAGTATCTGCGTATTATCTGTTCTTAGTGAGTTTTTCGGTGCATAAAAAATTGCTGTCCTATCAGTAACCCATTGGGTTTTGTAAAGAAAGGGGGTGGAAGTTAGGGTGGTAGTGTGGGCGTTGTCAGCTTTCCTCAAATTTTCTGAAGGCAACAATGGAACATTCTCCACACTAAGCAGTACTATGAAATGGCAAACCTACTTAATAAAATTGTAAAACTCGTCATAATACACCACTGGCCACTAAAATTGCTACACCACGAAGATGACGTGCTACAGACGCGAAATTTAACCGACAGGAAGAAGATGCTGTGATATGGAAATGATTAGTTTTCAGAGCATTCACACAAGGTTGGCGCCGGTGGCGACACCTGCAACATGCTGACATTAGGAAAGTTTCCAACTGACTTCTCATACACAAACAGCAGTTGAACGGCGTTGCCTGGTGAAACGTTGTTGTGATGCCTCGTATAAGGAGGAGAAATGCGTACCATCACGTATCCTACTTTGATAAAGGTCGGATTGTAGCCTATCGCGATTGCGGTTTATCGTATCGCGACATTGCTGCTCCCGTTAGTCGAGATCCAATGACTGTTAGCAGAATATGGAATCGGTGCGTTCAGGAGGGTAATACCGAACGCCGTGCTGGATCCCAACGGCCTCATATCACTAGCAGTCGGGATGACAAGCATCTTATCCGCATGGCTGAAACGGATCGTGCAGCCACGTCTCGATCCCTGAGTCAACACATGGGGACGTTTGCAAGACAACAACCATCTGCACGAACAGTACGACGACGTTTGCAGCAGCATGGACTATCAACTCGGTGACCATGACTGCGGTTACCCTTGACGCTGCATCACAGACAGGGGCGCCTGCGATGGTGTTCTCCACGACGGACCTGGGTGCACGAATGGCAAAACGTCATTTTTTCGGATGAATCCAGATTTTGTTTACAGCATCATGATGGTCGCATCCGTGTTTGGCGACATGGCGGTGAACGCACGTTGGAAGCGTGTATTCGTCATCGCCATACTCGCGTATCACCCGGCGAGATGGTATGGGGTGCCATTGGTTACACGTCTCGGTCACCTTTTGTTCGCACTGACGGCACTTTGAACAGTGGGCGTTACATTTCAGATGTGTTACGACCCGTGGCTCTACCCTTCATTCGATCCCTGCGATACCCTACATTTCAGCAGGATAATGCACGACCGCATGTTGCAGGTCCTGTACGGGCCTTTCCGGATACAGAAAATGCTCGACTGCTGCCCTGGCCAGCACATTCTCCAGATCTTTCACCAACTGAAAACGTCTGGTCAATGGTGGACGAGCAACTGGCCCGTCACAATACGCCAGTCACTACTCGTGATGAATTGTGGTATCGTGTTGAAGCTGCATGGGCAGCTGTACCTGTACACGCCATCCAAGCTCTGTGTGACTCAATGCCCAGGCGTATCAAGGCCGTTATTACGGCCAGAGGTGGTTGTTCTGGGTACTGTTTTCTCAGGATCTATGCACCCAAATTGCGTGAAAATGTAATCACATTTCAGTTCTAATATAATATATTTGTCCAATGAATACCCGTTTATCATCTGCATTTCTTCTTGGCGTAGCAATTTTAATGGCCAGTGGTGTAATATGTATTGCAGAGTGTCGGGAACGCAAAGGCAGCTTTGGAAGTTTCGAGTAACCGGTTCTGTAGCGATCAAGGTCATTGTGGATTCCCTGTTTTGAAACCTGAGAGGCCGTTATGGGATGGTGATGGTGGTGGTTGTGATGGTGGTGGTGGAGGTAGTGGCAGCAGCAAAACAGACGTTGGGAGTGAAAACTGCTCATTAGTGAAACAGGCCACAGGCCCGCGCGCTTGTCCAGTGTCGCGTCAGACCCCGTACCATGGTGTCATGTTGCAAGGAGTTGGTCAAGTGTCGACACTGCGGCCCACGGTGACGAGAAGCCGACCCTTGGTAGCGCTTAGGCCTCGGACGGTGGGCCATACGTCGGCAGTGTTTCCTGAGGTGCGGTGGCCTTGTGTTGGTATCGGCTGTGTCCCTCCCAGCGTCTGACGTTGCAGGCGTCGGCTGCTCAACGTATAGCAGGACGTCAGGTACACCGCCAGTGGCGGCGAGAATGATTAAACCAAGCAACTTGTGATGGCCTGATTTAAATTTGTACAATCTATTGCCTGAAAAAAAGAGAATGTACAGGAAATTAAACTTTGAATAAAGTTAAGAGTTCATGACAGACGATCCAAGATGGCGAACAAGACAAAACAACCCGATAAGCGCTTTTTCTTCAACAAGTTAAAGACTGTAGCTCCGATCGAAAAATGTTAAATAGGAAACTTGTAGGGCTTAAAAAGATCTAGCATTTTCATATCGACTGCTTCCTTACACTTCGAGATATATCGATCAACCCGTTAAAAATAGTTGCTCTATGACTCAGTAACATTCACGTTCCAATACTTTCTATTTGCTGTAAGAATAGCCCGCGTTAAGTCAAAAACCTACTTGATCGAAACAGTACAAGCTATTAATTATTTTTCGAGATCTATCGAACTTTTGAAAGAACTAGCTCCCGAAAAGTGACTACACCTTCACGGCTGATAGCCCTACAACAATGGTTGTGAGCTTATTTTCTTTGCAACGAGTTGTGTTAACATACCATTAAACAATTACTGTTGTTGTGGTTGTTCTGGTCTTCAGTCCTGAGACTGGATTGATGCAGCTCTCCATGCTAATCTATCCTGTGCAAGCTCCTTCATCTCCCAGTACTTACTGCAACCATTTCGAAATCTTCTATTCTCTTCTTGTTCAAACTATTTATTGTCCATGTATCACTTCCATACATGGCTACACTCCATACAAATACTTTCAGAAACGACTTCCTGACACTTAAATCTATACTCGATGTTAACAAATTTCTCTTCTTCAGAAACGCTTTCCTTGCCATTGACAGTCTACATTTTATATCCTCTCTACTTCGACCATCATCAGTTATTTTGCTCCCCAAATAGCAAAACTCCTTTACTACTTTAAGTGTCTCATTTCCTAATCTAATTCCCTCAGCATCACCCGACTTAATTCGACTACATTCCATTATCCTTGTTTTGATTTTGTTCATGTTCATCTTAAATCCTCCTTTCAAGATACTGTCCATTCCGTTCAACCGCTCTTCCAAGTCTTGTGCTGTCTCTGACAGAATGAATTACAATGTCATCGGCGAACCTCAAAGTTTTTATTTCTTCTCCCTGGATTTTAATACCTACTCCAATTTTTTTTTTGTTTCCTTTACTGCTTGCTCAATATACAGACTGAATAACATCGGGGAGAGGCTACAACCCTGTCTCACTCCCTTCCCAACCACTGCTTCCCTTTCATGCCCCTCGACTCTTAAGACTGACATCTGGTTTCTGTACAAATTGTAAACAGCCTTCTGCTCCCTGTATTTTACCCCTGCCACCTTTAGAATTTGTAAGAGAGTATTCCAGTCAACATTGTCAAAAGATATTTCTAAGTCTACAAGTGCTAGAAACGTAGGTTTGCCATTCCGTAATCTTTCTTCTAAGTTAAGTCGTAATGTCAGTATTGCCTCACGTGTTCCAACATTTCTACGGAATCCAAACTGATCTTCCCCGAGGTCGGCTTCTACCAGTTTTTCCATTCGTCTGTAAATAATTCGTGTTAGTATTTTGCAGCTGTGACTTATTAAACTGATAGTTCGGTAATTTTCACATCTGTCAACACCTGCTTTCTTTGGGATTGGAATTATTGTATTCTTCTTGAAGTCTGAGGGTATTTCGCCTGTCTTGTACATCTTGTCAGGGCTGGCTCTCCCAATACCGTCAGTAGTTCAAATGGAATGTTGTCTGCTCCCGGGGCCTTGTTTCGACTCAGGTCTTTCAGTGCTCTGTCAAACTCTTCACGCAGTATCGTATCTCCCATTTCATCTTCATCTACATTCTCTTCCATTTCCATAATATTGTCCTCAAGTACATCGCCATTGTATAGACCCTCTATATACTCCTTCCACCTTTCTGCTTTCCGCTCTTTGCTTACAACTGGGTTTCCATCTGAGCTCTTGATATTCATACAAGTGGCTCTCTTTTCTCCAAAGGTCTCTTTAATTTTCCTGTACGCTGTATCTATCTTACCCCTAGTTAGATAAGCCTCTACATCCTTATATTTGTCCTCTAGCCATGCCTGCTTAGCCATTTTGCACTTCCTGTCGATCTCATTTTTGAGGCGTTTGTATTCCTTTCTGCCTGCTTCATTTACTGCATTTTTATATTTTCTCCTTTCATCAATTAAATTCAATATTTCTTCTGTTACCCAAGGATTTCTACTAGCCCTCGTCTTTTTACCTACTTGATCCTCTGCTGCCTTCACTACTTCATCCCTCAGAGCTACCCATTCGTCTTCTACTGTATTTCTTTCCCCCATTCCTGTCAATTGTTCCCTTATGCTCTCCCTGAAACTCTGTACGACCTCTGGTTCTTTCAGTTTATCCAGGCCCCATCTCCTTACATTCCCACCTTTTTCAATTTCTTGAGTTTTAATCTACAGTTCATAGCCAATTGATTGTGGTCAGAGTCCACATCTGCCCCTGGATATGTCCTACAATTTAAAAACTGGTTCCTAAATCTCTGTCTTACTATAATATAATCTATCTGATACCTTTTAGTATCTCCAGGATTCTTCCAGGTATACAACCTTATTTTATGATTCTTGAACCAAGTGTTAGCGATGATTAAGTTATGCTCTGTGCAAAATTCTGACAGACGACTTCCTCTTTCATTTCTTAGCCCCAATCCATATTCACCTACTATGTTTCCTTCTCTCCCTTTTCCTACTGTCGAATTCTAGTCACTCATGACTATTAAATTTTCGTCTCCCTTCACTACCTGAATAATTTATTGTATTTCATCATACATTTCTTCAATTTCTTCGTCATCTGCAGAGCTAGTTGACATATAAACTTGTACTACTGTAGTAGGCGTGGGCTTCGTGTCTATCTTGGCCACTGTAATACGTTCACTATGCTGTTTGTAGTAGCTTCCCCGCACTCGTACTTTTTTAATCATTATTAAACCTACTCCTGCATTACCCTATTTGATTTTGTATTTACAACACTGTATTCACCTGACCAGAAGTCTTGTTCCTCCTGCCACCGAACTTCACTAATTCCCACTATATCTAACTTTAACCTATCCATTTCCCTTTTTAAATTTTCTAACCTACCTGTCCGGTTAAGGGATCTGACATTCCACGTTCCGATCCGTAGAATGCCAGTTTCCTTTCTCCTGATAAGGACGTCCTCTTGAGTAGTCTCCGCCCGGAGATCCGAATGGGGGACTATTTCACCTCCGGGATATTTTACCCAACAAGACGCCATCATTATTTAACCATACAGTAAAGCTGCATGCCCTCGGGAAAAATTACGGCTGTAGTTTCCCCTTGCGTTCAGCCGTTCGCAGTACCAGCACAGCAAGGCCGTTTTGGTTAATGTTACAAGGCCAGATCAGTCCATCATCCAGACTGTTGCCCCTGCAACTACTGAAAAGGCTGCCGCCCCTCTTCAGGAACCACACGTTTGTCTGGCCTCTCAACAGATACCCCTCCGTTGTGGTTGCACCTACAGTACGGCAATCTGTATCGTTGAGGCACGCAAGCCTCCCCACCAACGGCAGGGTCTATGGTTCATGGGGGGGGGGAAGAAATTGCGGACATCCTTTTTACCAGATTTTTTTATTATCTGCTGCATTCTGGAGCCGAGATTACACTCTTTTTTCAATGTAGTGTACCGAGTTAACATTTTACAGCGGTGCGTTTGATGGGTGTTAACACTTAATACTTAGATGTTTTTAAGCCGTTCAATTTTATCCTTTAACATTTTTCGACTGGAGCTATAGCCATTGCTTTTTAAGACAAACCTTTTTAAGATCTTTGACAAGAATCTCTGTCCAAAATTTAGTTTTTTGTGTATTCATTTTTTTTATTTTCAGTTAGTAATTTTTGCAATCACTTCTGCATAATGCTTTGATTAGTTGGCGGCCTCGTGGTGGCAGCCAAGACGCAGGCTGGTTCGGAGCACTGGTGTGTCGATATTCCCAGCTTGGTCGATACTCCCGTCTTGTTGATAATTCTTCCGGGTTATATGGCCGTGGTCCATGGAATTCTTCTATTCCTAACGTTTCGTCCAATACTACGTTGGACATCTTCAGAGGTAGTCGGTGTTCTAACCTTGGCTGGACAGTCTGCTTTTGTAGAAGACAAGGCACGTCTTGTTCTCGTCGACGTCACTTAAAAATGCGGGCTGCCAAGTGCCGTCGAAATGTCTCGAAATGCCGATTATTGCCCCAGGGTTCGATCGTAGCTGCGGAGTCGTTGCACAACCTAGGTACTGAACTTATGGTGTGGGCAAGCTCTTGGATTTGGGCAAAAAATCCTTACTCGATCGTGGGTCTCTAAGATACGTTCGCTGTCGTTTTTTTAGTATTTCAATCACTCTTTGGATTTCGATCGTTTAACATTTTTTGGAACGCTATACCGTAGATGGAATTATAATGGGTAAAAAAGTCATTTTTGTTGGAAAAGATTTTTATAGGACCAGAAATGCATATAAACTTGAACTTATCAGTCCACCTTGTTTCTCAAAAAAATCTATCAACTTCATTTCTTTTCACTTCTGAAACCAAACAGTTCAATTAATTTTCATTCATTACAGGCGCTTTTCCGGCTAGCTCTAGTGAAAACGCATCTCGCTGTGATTTATGTCACGACCACAGCTAACCTTAACTAGCGTAACAGGAAACAGTCTCATGAGTTTCAGAAGAAGAGGTATAAGTGAAATAGATGTGCTGCATTAGGAAACATGTGAATGGCGGAGCATTTAAGCAAAACTCAATGACTGTGTGGATAGGGGGGATTTCACAAGGCAGGGCCTACACCTCAATAGGAAAGGGAAGGGTAAGCTGGCAGGGTTGTTAGCGAAATCCATAACGGCGGACACTAGTACTCATGGATGTACCTCTTTTTTAGACTAATATCAGTTTCCAATGAGAAGTTCAGGCAGGCAGGTGCTAAAGAGGTCCAGAACTCACAAAATTCTCACAACAGGAAAGTAAATAATAATGTTACCATATTTAATCAAAATATTGGTGGATTAAAGGAAAAAGTAGATTCTCACAAAAGTAAAGTAAGAAATAATGTTACCATTTTTCACCAAAATATCCCGGGACTGAAGAATAAAGTAGATGAGCTCCTGGTTTGTTTAGATGACATTGAATCTTATAATGTAATAGATATATTATGCCTGTCTAAGCATCACATTGTGTCTGATATGGAAAAGGTAAATATCAGTGGTTATAAACTAGCAGCACATATGAGTAGAGAGAATAAGGTGAGAGGAGTTGTTGCCATGTATGTCAAAAGTAATCACTATGTAGAAAGCTTAGATACAAAAAAGTTTTGTCTAGAGCAACATATAGAAGCATGTGCCTGTCAACTTAAACTGAAGGAGGGCTCTTTTATAATTGTAACAGTATATAGGTGCCCTTCAGGAAACTTTCATTTATTCCTGAAAAACTTGGATGCCTTGTTATACTATCTGTCAGATAGGGGAAAGCAAATTATTATTTGTGAGGACTTCAATGTTGATTCACTGAAAGAGTGTAATAGGAATAATGACCTGGAAGTCTTGCTCGGTTCTTTCAATTTGACATCTGTCATTAGTTTTCCTACTCGGGTAGTAAAGGACAGCAGCACATTGATAGATAACACTTTTATAGACCAAGATAGGTTTAAACACATACATTCTTGTCCTGTTGAGAGTGGCCTTTCTGATCATGATGCTCGGCTAATTACAGTATATGACATAGCTCCATTCAGTAATTCAAAACTACCCTCCAAACTTGTGCATTCAATTAATGACTCGACAATTAGAAATTTCAGAGAAAACCTCCAGCAGTTATACTGGGATGAGGTGCACAAGGAACCTGATGCTAATTAAAAATATAACTTATTTCATGATACACTTGTAAGAGAATTTGAAAACTGTTTCCCCAAGAAAGTAGTTAAATCCAATTATAAGAAACCATGCAAAAAACCTTGTCTTACTAAAGGAATAAAAATATCTTGTAACCACAAAAGGGAACTGTATCTAACAGCAAGAAGGAGTAATGACCCAGAAACAGACAAATATTATAAAAACTACTGTGCTACATTAAGAAAGGTTATTAAAAAGTCCACAAGAATGTGCAACATGTCTGAGATTAATACCTCTGATAACAAAATCAAAACAATTTAGAATATTATTACAAGGGAGACAGGGCAACCAAGAGTACAGAATGATGGTATCACCATCAAACAACAAGCTGGAAGTCGAAAACATTTTGAATAATCATTTTTTAAATGTTGTAGAGAGAATAGGATCTAAATGTTCATTAGAAGAAGCAAGGCAGTTAATGGAAGAGGTCTTACCCACACCATTTGACAAAACTTAAATTTCACCCACCTCTCCTTCTGAAATTAGGAAGATTATAAACTCTCTCAAGAATAAAAGCTCACATGGAACTGACATTTCCAGCAGGATAATAAAAGCTTGTTCCCAAGAAATAAGTGAGATTCCTAGCCACATATGTAACAACTCTCCGAAGAAGGGTATTTTCCCAAATAGACTGAAGTATGCCATTGTTAAACCACTGCATAAAAAGGGGGATACGTCTGATGTCAACAACTACCACCCCACTACCACATCTTCAACGGAAAATGCTATATATACTTTCTCTAATGAAATATTAAATGCTCTGAGTAACCTGAGGTCACCTGTTGGGATTTTTTGTGATCTACCAAAGGCTTTTGATTGTGTAAATCATGGAATACTTCTAGATAAGCTCAAGTACCGTGGTATGAATGGGACGATGCTCAAATGGTTTAAATCATACCTAACTGGAAGAGTGCAGAAAGTTGAAATAAGCAGTTCACATAATATGCAAAAAACTGGTGATTTCTCAAACTGGGGAACAATCAAGAATGGGGTGCCGCAAGGTTCGGTCTTGGGTCCTCTGCTGTTCTTAATATATATTAATGAATTGCCATTCTATATTCACGAAGATGCAAAGCTGGTAATTTTTTCCGATGATACAAGTATAGCTATCACACCCAAAAGACAAGAATGAACTGGTGAAATTGTTAGCGATGTTTTTCAGAAAATCATTAAGTGGTTCTCTGCAAATGGGCTCTCATTAAACTTTGACATAACACAGTATATACAGTTCCACATAGTAAATGGAATGACACCATCAATAAATATGAACTTCGATCAGAAATCGGTAGCTAAGGTAGAATATTCAAAATTTCTAGGGGTATACACTGATGAGGGCTTTAACTGTAAAAGAGACACTGAGGATCTGCTGAAATGTTGGAGTTCAGTTACTTATGCTATTAGGGTCATTGCAAATTTTGGCGATATACATCTCAGTAAATTAGCTTGCCACGCCTATTTTCATTCTCTGCTGTCGTATGGCATCATATTCTGGGGTAACTATTCATCGAGTAAAAGACTGTTCATTGCACAAAAGCGTGTGGTCAGAATAATTGCTGGAGCTCATCCAAGATCATCCAGCAGACACTTATTTAAAGAGCTAGGGATCTTCACTGTAGCCTCACAATATATATATATTCACTTATGAAATTTGTTATTAACAATCGGAACCAATTCAAAAGTAATAGCAGTGTACATGGCTACAACGCTAGGAGAAAGGATGATCTTCACTGCTCTAGGTTAAATCTAACTATGGCTCAGAATGAGGTAAATTAGGCTGCCACAAAAATCTTTGGTCACTTACCTAAAAGCATCAAAAGTCTGACAGATAGCCACATAGCATTTAAAAGGATATTAAAAGAATTTCTTAATGACAACTCCTTCTACTCATTAGATGAATTTTTGGATATAGTAAGTGGGTAATTTCCCCAACCCCCACAAAAAAAAATTTAAAAATACTAAATGTCATGTAATATTTTGTGTGATGTAATATCTTGTATAGACACCTTTTATTAGCCTGACACGTTCCACATCATTACGAAGTGTCGTACTCATGATCTATGGATACCAATCTAATTTAATCTAATCTAATCTTGCAAATCGTCAGCTTACATAAGCACGTTTCTATTCTACTGTATATTCTCATGTCGAGAAATTAGAAGTAGCGATCTGTTTTACTTGGTGTACAAGATAGCATAAATTTGACTTTACATTGAGGACACAAGCCATGGGATACCTCCGAACATCGTGTCGGACTTCCTTTTTCTCGCAGTGCAGCTACTCGACGTTGCATGGACTCAACAAGTCGTTGGGAGTCCTCTGCAGAAATATTGAGCCTTGCTGCCTCTAAAGCCATCCATAACTGCAGAAATGTTGCCAGTGCACGATGTTGTGCTCCAAATGACTTCTCGATTATGTTCCATAACTTTTCACTGGGATTCATGATGGGCGAGCTGAGCGGACAAATCACTCTCCCGAATAGTTCACAATGTTCTTGCGAACAACTGTGGTCCAGTGATATGACGCATTGTCAGCCATTAAGTCCGTGAAGGGTTGCCAGTGGTCGCCAAGCTGTCAGTGGTCCCTTCAGTTGAACCAGAGAACCTAGTCCAAGTAAACACAGCTCACACCATTATAGAGATCACACCAGCTTGCAGATTGCCTTGTTGATAAATTGTGTCCAAGGGCTCGTGGGGTCTGTGCCACACTCGAACCCTACCATCAGCCCTTACCATCTGAAATCGGGACTCACCTGAATAGTCCACGATTATCCCGTCGTCTAGGGTCGAACCTATAAGACCAGGAGAGGCGCTGCAGGAGATGTCGTACTGTATGAAAAATCACTTGCGTCGGTCGTACGCTGCCGTAGTGCATTAACGTCGAATTTCACAGCACTGTCCTAACGGATACGTTCGCCGCACGTCCTACATTAATTTCTGCATGTATTTCATGCAGTTTTGCTTGTCTATTAGCACTGACACCTCTAGGCAAGCGTCGCTGCTTTCGTTCGCTACGTGCAAGCTTCGGCAACTACGGTGTCTATGGTGAGAGGTAATGCCCGAAAATCGTATTCTCGGCACCCTGCTAACACTACAGATATAGGACCAATTACCATTCCGTGTTCATAATATGTTAATTCCCGTCGTGCGAGCATAATCACGTCTGATACGTTTTCACGCGAATCACCTGACCACAAATGACAGCTCCAAAGGCCCCTCTGTACCTTGTGTACACGATACTACCGCCATGTGTATATCGCTACCCCATGACTTACGTCACCTTAGTGTATTTTTGACAACCGTGAAGGACGTGCAGTTCATTCTCATCACTCTGTACGCCTTTCATATTTTATTCGTTTTGCAATTCTTTCATCATATTACAGTTGCAGTGGGATGCTTATGTGGCTAGACAATTTTCTATAGGAATATTTTTCTGGTCAGTGAGAGAGGACGAGCTCAGGATATTTTTCGTTATTTGTGAAACGAATTTAGCAATGATGGCTTCCCTTTTCCCTCGTTAATCGTTGCTGTAGGGAGCTTGCGGGACCAGTTTGAATACTATGTAGTGGCCAAAGTTGGCCCACTTCCTAGTCGCACAAGTTGTGGAACCAACACTAAAGCTTAACTTCTCCCTCCCTTTTAACGCTGCAAAGTAGCCTTCCTGACAAAACTCTGGCCTTCTTCTGACGAATCAAGAGACATTTCCCTGTGTGAGCGGCTAGCCATGGCGGCACCGTGCTTCGTGGTACTCCGGTGGCCGCTGATTAGCCGGATTAGGGGCGCGCCAATTGTCGCGATTCAACACTCCCAGCTATCCTTTAGCGACGTGGAACCTCTCATTTCCGTCCTGTTTCTGCTCGCCGCTGGCGACCTGAGATCGCCCGATGCTGCTATCAGTAAACATGGGTGTACTCAGTGAATGCCCACTTAGTTGGTTATAATGCATTTAGTGAAAGAGCACTATTTGTTTTCGTTTCTCATAAATTTTTTTTTAGTAAATTCGATAATACGCGAGTAATGTTGGGAATTGCGTCAGACCTTCGCCCGTTACGAGCGCGTGGTCAGAGTTACGCGACATATCAGGGTAAGAATTCCGGTCCTCAGAGCTCCTGTATCGACCTCAGAATCTCTTCTTTTCTCTATATTGTAACCTCTCGAAATGGACTCATGCTCCTTTGTGCAAGAACACGCGACCACATGGCGAGCGATCGGTCTTGCGTACTGCTAATTCCGTAACCTAGTAGTGTTTTTATTTTCTTCCCTTAAACGAGTGTTGCTATGATGGATATTCACTTGAGTTTTCGGGGGGGGGGGGGGGGGCATTTTGTCTCTTTCTTATTCTGGTATTTATCCCTTACTCTGTTCAGTCAACGGTAGAGGCAATTCCACTCTCTTGTAAAAAATGCTAGCGTAATATTTTAGTCACAACCCTTATTCCTCTTCCCGCCACTCCTCTTTCCCCGCCATTGTGGAGAGGGCAGACTGCTGAATCAATCCTTCCTTCCTCTCACGACATTATGTTCAATAGTATCTGTCTGAGGGGAAATAACGACTTTATTTTCTTTGTATTTGTGCAATTTCTCACTTACGCCCTTTTTATAATAAGGATGTCATACTAATGTCTATCTGCATTCATCAATTCAATGAAACTCCCCTCCCCCATAAGAGCAGCTTACAACTCCCGTTAACCCTTATAATTAACGAATTAACTAATGAGTAAATGCGTTGCTTAGTCGGTCTGCGTAAGGTCGTGCGGATCTGGTACTTTTCTTTTTCGGGCCGAATTTGCTCTCCCAAACCCGTTGCTACAATTGCACTTACGAAACTGGTGATAACTAAATCAAATTCTTCCCTTTCGATTATGTGAAATGTCATGGCTCACTGAGAGTCATGAACAAAATTCCACTTAAAGTGATGAAAGCTGGTTGCCATATCCTGAAAAGGCGATGGAAGGTTTGAATTAAAAACTATCGCCTATTCACTAAATTTGTTTATTCTGGAATCTATCCCCAGTTCCCGTAGAAAAGTATTAAAACAAACAAGGCATCGTATTTAAAGGTTTCGATAGATGTAACTCTCATTCACTGGACTTCGAAAATTTATGTTACTAATTGTGCGCCGGCCGGGGTGGCCGAGCGGTTCTAGGCGCTACAGTCTGGAGCGGAGCGACCGCTACGGTCGCAGGTTCGAATCCTGTCTGGGGCATGGATGTGTGTGATGTCCTTAGGTTAGTTAGGTTTAAGTAGTTCTAGGGGACTGATGACCTCAGAAGTTAAGTCCCATAGTGCTCAAAGCCATTTTTTTAAACTAATTGTGCTCATGAGCATGAGGCTCTAACTCACGATGAACACGTTCAGTAACAAAATATTTTTGACGACCAGACGATGATAATTGAAGGGCTTATTTCAATAGTGGTACAAGTCCATTTTTGTTCATTTTAAGATACAGAGTCCTAAAGTTAAATGATCGCTGAAAAATCTACAGTTGAGATACCCAAAATATTCAAGCATATGGCTTCTTGCTACAGATGAACCTTTCTTTCTGTTTCTTTGAATAATTATTGATAGAAGCACTATAATCAAAAAAGTGGAGGTAATGGACTTGACCACTATTGACATAACGCCTTCAATTTACATCTGTCGAAATGGCAGCCAAAGTAAATACGAATTTTTACCACGTTTGGATTCGAGAAACAGACACATACGCAGAAAAATAATTAACAAGTAGATCTATTAGAAAATCGCTTTTTTTTTTTTTTTTTTTTTTTTTTTTTTTTTTTTTTACAGTATAAGCAGGAGTATGTTGCTCCTCACTAGTCAATATCGGAATTTCATCCCAGTGCAAAAGAAAGAGATCATGGTACTGCATACATAAAATATTAATATAATCGAACTTACTTCTTGCTAGCTTTGTGTAAAGGTCTCCAGCCTCTATTAAATAAAACATGGTCCGCAGTAGGTTGGCATATAAAGGAGCCTTATTTAATCTCTTATTTAATCTCTTATTTAATCTCGTGTATAGCTAAAGTTGACTGTAAGTCGTTTTTAAGCACTCGTGTAACGTTACGTATTGTAATAGTCAGATTCTTTGAAACATTCCCTTCGAAAAATTACTGAATTACTGTGCTGATAAACCTCTACGTTATTTGATTTTCAAACAGCTGAGCAAAACTAAACGTACTCAGACATTACTCTATTTACTTATTCTGATCAACACAAAACTGACACACAATATTTTTAGCGCAACGCAATCTGACTTTCAATAATCACTACAAAAGAATGGCCCTGACTAACAACAACCTATACCTTTCATGAATCACTTACCTCACAAAAATCTTCGTTACTTGAACTACTGCAATACAGCGAGCGCCACTACTGCCAGTTAAATAAAAGATTCTAACTACTGAAGTCACTAACTACTGATAGTCACAGTCAGCAAAATGAATGATTTTGATAAAGAACAAACAATGTATTTACCTTAATAATGTTCAAAAGTCATTATATATATATATATATATATATATATATATATATATATATATATATATATCAGTTCATGATATCCAGTATTACAAATTTACTCTTTCTGGCGGACACACGTCCAGATAGTCCGCTCCTAAAATTCTGCCATCTCTCTCCCCACATCCACCACTGTTGGCGGCTCACCTCCAACTGCGCAACGCTACGCGCTGTTCACATCCAACTGCCCAACACTACAATAGCGAATATTCCAACAATGCAAACCAGCCACCGACTGCACACAGCACAGCCCGTGATTTTCATACGGGGCGCTACGTGACGTTACCCACATAAAAACCTAAACAGCCTGCTTACATCTTTAGGCTTACATGAACGTAACCAGACGTCGTATTACATCCCCACATTAGGAATAGTCACGTAAATCACGCTATAACCACATGTGTCGCACATCGGTAAATGTACTTGAAAATAACACAGTTGTGAAGCTGACCAGCAGACTTAGAAGAAGGCCACTGTATCCGTGGCTAATAATTTGGTTTATTTTTTACATTGTGACGCGGTACCATGCTCAGAAAACTTTTATGTCTACTGACTCCTGATGCGGAAGCCTACCCAATTATAGAAGGGACTTTTACATTACAGCGTGCTGGAGACCATGATTTCTTTCTGAATGAGAAGTGCTTTTAGTTTGTTGTATCATCACGGATGGAGATAAAAGTCATCGATATTCCAGTCCATGTCGACACATGAGTCAAACTTTTCCCAAAAGAACTAAGTTCCGTTTTCAGTGAAGTAAAATTAGTGGAAATTAGTGGAAACATGCAGATTGTAACTTAATTAAAATTACATACACTCGAGAAGGAATATCGTACCGCCAACCGATCCCAATCTGACATTATCGTACCTGTAGCGGAATGAAGGACAAACTGGAGTAGGTCGCATAATGGAGTGAAGCCTGAGGTACTGAGAGAGCCCTCCCAGTTGTTCCTTCTACCGCTGGCTTCTCCCACTCGCTGTCTGAAAGTCTAATGCAGCCACCGGCGGAGATCTTCATGAATTAAAAAGAGATGCGATTTCTTCTCCCTTCAGAATGCAAATTGAGAAGTCGAAATACTCCGGCTGGAGAGAGAGAGACTCCGAAGTGTAATTTCCATTTTGGCTCCCGGGTGTTCCGAATATTTACGCCGCCGCTTCTGATGAGTCGCGAAATGGAAACAAATGAATGGCAGTGGACGGAAATGAAATGCGGAAGTTCCACGGTGGCAGCGACGACGAATTCGTATTCCGAGACGTCGTTCGTGGATCCTCAGCGAAAATCGATGTCTGCAGAGAATGACAGCTGATGGCCATTTCTCAGCGAGCGTCGTAGAAACATTCACACTCTACGGACTCTTGATAGGGTACGATCCGCAAAAGTATAGCAAAACTAGTTTTAGTGTATTATGATAGATGAGACCCCACGTGAAAATGACCCAAACGTTAACTTGTGTCGCAAACAAAGATTGCACAGACAGATGGGTAAGTTAACCCAAAAGGTCACTTGTGACTGCTTCGCACTTGAAATCTACATTTACATCTGCATCATACCCCGCAAGCCATCTAATGGCGGAGGTACCTCGGGTACAACTAACTGATGCTTCCTACCCTGTTCCACTCGTGGGAAGAATGACTGTAGGTAAGTCTGTGTACTGGCTCTTATATCTTGAATTTTCTCGTCATGGTCATTAGGTGAGATGTATGGGGGGGGGGGGCGGAACGGAAGTAATATGTTGTCAGACTCATCTCGGATAGTCTTCTCCCGAAATATCAGTAGTAAAATACTCTGTGATGCATAACTCCTCTCTTGTAACGTTTGTCAATGGAGTTTCCTGACGAAACTCGCCGCTATTCGTTGCATCTTCCCTATCTCTTCTGTCATTCTTACCTAGTAAGGATCCCAGATTCATGAACCGTCCTCAAGAATTGGTCGACCAAGCCCCTTATAGGCAACTTTAGTCCTGTTACATTTCCTTAAGGTTGTTCTTATGAATGGCAGTCTGACATCTGCTTTTCCTACTGCATATTTTATTTGCTCTTTCCACTTAAAGTCTCTCTGTTAATTATTCCTATACATTTTACGCCGGCCGAAGTGGCCGTGCGGTTAAAGGCGCTGCAGTCTGGAACCGCAAGACCGCTACGGTCGCAGGTTCGAATCCTGCCTCGGGCATGGATGTTTGTGATGTCCTTAGGTTAGTTAGGTTTAACTAGTTCTAAGTTCTAGGGGAATAATGACCTCAGCAGTTGAGTCCCATAGTGCTCAGAGCCATTTGAACCATACATTTTACGGTAGATATTGTTTCCAGCAGTTTCTCATCAATACTGTAGTAGCACAGTAGTGGATTTTTTCCTGTGTATACGCAGTATGTTACATTCATTTACGTCCAGGATCAACTACCAGAGCCTGCACCTTTCAGCAATCCGCTGCAGGTCATTCTGCAGAACGGTCTTCTGGCGTTGCTGTTTTCTTATAGACTGCTGTATTATTTGCGAAGATTGTAAAAGAGCCTCCGACGCTTTCTACTACGTCATTTAAAAACTCTGTAAATAATAAAGGCCCTATCACACTTTCTTTGGTTACTCAGGGATTTACCTTTATGCGTGTCGATTTTGCTCCATTAAAAGCTATGTGTTTAGTTCCACCCGCACGGAAATCTTGAATCATGTGCTATAGCCTCCGGCACGGCCTTCTCCGGGTAAGGGACATCCAGGCAAACATAAAGAGTGCATGCTGGCATTCTTTGCAGCCCTGTGTGATATATCCCTGAGGATACCATCACCCGCCAAAGACTAGCATACCACCCTCTCTGGACAGGCGAATCTGCCACTACCCCAACAGGAGGGGCACATAGCGCTGGCTCAGATTATCAACACAACACGTACCTTTTGCTAAGACGTAAGAAGCCATTGGTACAAAGAAGGCAGGTGTGAAGAAATCACGGCTCATACAAGAGCTCCTTCAACAGATCAGTGAAAGAAGGAATTGAATAGTTCAGAAATACAGAAATACAAGTTGCTGAGGAATGAACTAAACAGGTGGTGTAGGTAGGCTAACACGAAATGGCTGCGTGAATAACGTGAAAAAATTGAAAAAGAAATTATTGTCGGGAGGGCTGCCTCAGCATATAGGAAAGTCAAAGAAGTCTTAGGTGAAATTAAAAGCAAGGGTGGTAAAACTAAGAGTGCAAAGGGATTTCCACTGTTAAATGCAGAGGAGAGAGCGGATAGGTGAAAAGAGTACCTTGAAGGCCTGTATACGGGAAAAGATTTGTCTGATGCAATAGAAGAAGAAACGAGGTAAGGAGTTCAGTAATAGTATAAGAGTTTTAGAGAGTTCTTGAGGACTTAACGTGAAAAAAAAGTGGAAGGGATGGATGACATTCCATCAAAATTTCTAAAATGATTGGGGTAGTGGCAACAAAACGACTATTCACGTTGGCGTGTAGAAGGGATGAGTCTGGCAACATACCATCTGACTCTATTCCGAAGATTCCAAACGCTGCCAAGAGCTATAATTATCACGCAATAAGCTTAACAGCCCATGCATCCAAGTTGATAAGAAGAATTATACACAGAATAATAGAAAAGAAAACTGAGGATTTATTAGGTGACGATCAGTTTGGTTTTAGGAAAGGTAAAGTCACCAGACAGGCAGTTCTGACTTTGCGATTGATAATGGAAGCAAGACTAAAGGAAAATGAACACACCTTCGTAGGATTTGTCGACTAGGAAAAGGCGTTCGACAATGTAAAGTGGTGCAAGACGTTCGAAATTCTGAGAGAAATAGGGTAACCTGTAGGGAGAGAAGGGTGATACGCAATTTGTACGACAGCCGAGAGGGAATAATAAGAGTGGCCGAACAATAACGAAGTGCTGAGATTAAAAAGGGTGTAAGACTGGGATGTAGTCCTTCGGACCCTACTGTTCAATCTTTATATCGAAGAAGCAGTGATGGAAATAAAAGGAACTTTCAGAAGTGGAATTAAAATTCAAGGTGAAAGGATATCAGTGATCTTCAGTTCTTCACATAGGAACTGTTCGACGGTGTGTGCTTTGAGGCGCGCATATTCATTTGAGAATATCACCTTCAACATGGTTTTATGATAGGAGTTCGCCGTTCTGTCGTTTACAGTCAAACGCGCGAGTACCGCTGTTACAGTAAACAATCGCGTTACAGTCACCGAGAAAGCGAATCAACAGCTCCTTCTGTGTCGCTCCGCTGCCTGAAGCAGACTGGCCACTTTAGCTGTCCGAGCACATTTCCCATGTGACACAAGCCTCTACATGGCCCACACTTCGGTTTAGTGTATCCTGTTCATTATTCCTCATCGCAGCCCTGCTACACTCCTGGAAATTGAAATAAGAACACCGTGAATTCATTGTCCCAGGAAGGGGAAACTTTATTGACACATTCCTGGGGTCAGATACATCACATGATCACACTGACAGAACCACAGGCACATAGACACACGCAACAGAGCATGCACAATGTCGGCACTAGTACAGTGTATATCCACCTTTCGCAGCAATGCAGGCTGCTATTCTCCCATGGAGACGATCGTAGAGATGCTGGATGAAGTCCTGTGGAACGGCTTGCCATGCCATTTCCACCTGGCGCCTCAGTTGGACCAGCGTTCGTGCTGGACGTGCAGACCGCGTGAGACGACGCTTCATCCAGTCCCAAACATGCTTAATGGGGGGCAGATCCGGAGATCTTGCTGGCCAGGGTAGTTGACTTACACCTTCTAGAGCACGTTGGGTGGCACGGGATACATGCGGACGTGCATTGTCCTGTTGGAACAGCAAGTTCCCTTGCCGGTCTAGGAATGGTAGAACGATGGGTTCGATGACGGTTTGGATGTACCGTGCACTATTCAGTGTCCCCTCGACGATCACCAGTGGTGTACGGCCAGTGTAGGACATCGCTCCCCACACCATGATGCCGGGTGTTGGCCCTGTGTGCCTCGGTCGTATGCAGTCCTGATTGTGGCGCTCACCTGCACGGCGCCAAACACGCATACGACCATCATTGGCACCAAGGCAGAAGCGACTCTCATCGCTGAAGACGACACGTCTCCATTCGTCCCTCCATTCACGCCTGTCGCGACACCACTGGAGGCGGGCTGCACGATGTTGGGGCGTGAGCGGAAGACGGCCTAACGGTGTGCGGGACCGTAGCCCAGCTTCATGGAGACGGTTGCGAATGGTCCTCGCCGATACCCCAGGAGCAACAGTGTCCCTAATTTGCTGGGAAGTGGCGGTGCGGTCCCCTACGGCACTGCGTAGGATCCTACGGTCTTGGCGTGCATCCGTGCGTCGCTGCGGTCCGGTCCCAGGTCGACGGGCACGTGCACCTTCCGCCGACCACTGGCGACAACATCGATGTACTGTGGAGACCTCACGCCCCACGTGTTGAGCAATTCGGCGGTACGTCCACCCGGCCTCCCGCATGCCCACTATACGCCCTCGCTCAAAGTCCGTCAACTGCACATACGGTTCACGTCCACGCTGTCGCGGCATGCTACCAGTGTTAAAGACTGCGATGGAGCTCCGTATGCCACGGCAAACTGGCTGACACTGCCGGCGGCGGTGCACAAATGCTGCGCAGCTAGCGCCATTCGACGGCCAACACCGCGGTTCCTGGTGTGTCCGCTGTGCCGTGCGTGTGATCATTGCTTGTACAGCCCTCTCGCAGTGTCCGGAGCAAGTATGGTGGGTCTGACACACCGGTGTCAATGTGTTCTTTTTTCCATTTCCAGGAGTGTATATTCCCGCGACAGATCGGAGACTATCGTGCACCTGCACTGAAATATCGATATGCCGTCTGGCACGTTATTATATAGGTACGGTGCGTGTGGGACGGTTTCTGCGATGACGTGATAGAAGACGAAAAAAGAGTCGATATGGACGAGATAGGGATTCCAGTATTGTGGAAGACTTTAGATCAAATAAGGCAAAAGGGACAGATAACGTTCCATCACAATTTCTAAAATAATTTGAGGAAATGGCAACAAAACGACTATATACGTTGATGTGTAGAATGTATGACACTGGCAATGCAATATACCCTTAGACTTTTGGGAAAATAACATCCACAAAATTCCGAAGATAGGAAGAGTTGACATGTGCGAGTAATGTCGCACAATCTGCTTAACAGTTCATGCATCCAAGATGCTGAAAGGAGTATACTGGGGCACACTTGCATGTGGCTTCAGAATAAGGTAAGCATATTAATAAATTAAAATGAAACTAGTGTACTATAAACAATGTATGTCTCTGATAGGCTCGATAATGTGGATCGCTGACTGAGCGCGACCACTGTGCGAACCCAACAAGAGTTACTTTAACGTAGGTGTGTCAATATTGTTGAACATGGAAGCAGAAGTCTTCAGGCAGATAAGTTAAAGATTTAAATAATTATGATATCTGTTTTTGCCAGTTCATTAGTACAGATGAGTTGACGGATAATTTATAATTGTTGAGGAACCCCAGATTATATGTAAACGATTTTGAGAAAGAGGCTAGTTAAACATTTCATTTTTCAAATGCTTTTAAGATTTGTTAAGAGAGCTACGTGTCATTTGATGATTTGCATTTATGTTGGGTTAATGAAGTTAGATAAAACTTGCTGTTTAAATCTCATTGTTTGTGAATCAGTTGTTAATAATGTAACTTCAATTCAGGATTCAGTGCTTAAGGGGCTGAAGGTATTTTGCAGTGACTGTATTTCTTTATTGATAATGGGAGTTGCATTGCCCAATCGATTCGTGAAGTTTTGCTAACAATAAGACAGTGCTAGCACACAACTTGCACTTACAACACACAATACAACAATTCGAGTTCTGTATCCATTCCACAGTTCAGACTTCATTCATCATAATCGTAAAGTCTCTATTTGGCATTTGTTTAAAGAACGTCACAAAGCGGTAAGTTAGATGACGATCAGTTCGGCTGTAGTACAGGTAAAGGCGTCGGGGACGCAGTTCCGACCTTCCAGTAGAAAATGGAATCAAGACTTGAGAAAATTCAAGACACGTTCATAGGATTTCTCAACCAGGGAAAAAAGTCAGATGGCACCAGATGTTTGAAATCCTGAGAAGAACAGGGGTAAGTTGTAGGGAAAGCACGGTGGTATACAATATGTTCAAGAATCCAGAGGAACCAATAAGAGTTGAAGTGCTCAGATTAAAAAGGGTGTAAGACAGGGATATGGTCTTCAAGCCCTACTGTTTAACCATTACATCGAAGAACCGCAGTAGTAAGTGCAATACTAATAACAGTGAGTGTACGCGTCCGAATTGTTTGAGTTTGATAATACTGTATCTCTTCAATCTATTTCGTGTCACATGCTCCACTCAATTTCTTGGACGAATAGTTTTTAAACGACGTATATATGAGACATCCAGGGTGTTACGTAAAAGCGATGCACTTCATACTGATGTAAAACAGTTTTATTTATATTCCGATTAGAAATACAACGAACAACGTCAGTAATAAATCACGCGTGCTTATCTTTTTTGTTAGCCCAGAACTCTGCAATACTAGTGTTGGCGTGTTTGCCCGTATCTACATCCATTTCACTTCTGTTCCTGGACTCACCTATATTTCTTTTAATGACTGGAGAGAACCTGAGACTCTAATGAGTATTCTCTACGGTGAATGTGTTTGTGATCAATTTTAATTGCTCGTTGTTCTGAAGCTTCGTGTCTCTGAGGAAAGTTGATATCTCAACGCGAGCACGAACGGGCCTGCTCCACACCAGCGATTCCTGATATCACGAAGGAATGTAGAATTGATGATGATCTCTGTAGTAGACCGAAACTGGTCATTTACAAATAAAAAGTATTTACTTACAGGCGACCATCGCTGAATTTACTAAACAAACATTTCTTTGAATTGAGGCGTGACTGGGAAATGAATGAGGAAGTGGTCTCTTCTACTAAAATTTTGATCGTTTAGTTAATAAATCATTTATATTTGCAGCCCAGTTTCATGGCAATTGAAAGGAATCTCATTGGACTAGCCATACCAATATGCTCATCGGGGGCTGGAGAACTACATAAAGTTTTTCTGTACAGATTTCATCTGACATTCAAGTATTCAAGAGATTATGTAAGGTGATGGACAGTTCATCTCAAAACACTTTTCTTGGACACGGCAGAACACACTCGAAGAGACCAGAGCGTGAAGATATCCCCTGGCAGATTTTCGTTAAAAACAGGTAGCGTGAAGTTCTTTAACGAATTCACTTCCGCCGGCTGCTGGACCTAGTTTTGGGCGTTTACCAATTTTAGAAATCCGTTCCATAGAAAGAGGTAAACGACTCATTTCCTGCTATACGGCTGTTGTAGTGGCAGCGGGACCAGGTGGAGGGGGGAGAGGATGAAAGAAGAGTACTTACGTCACCCTTCCAGAACCACGGTAACGAAAGGACGAATGTAAGTTGATTCTCTCTCATTTGGCTCATTTCGTGCATTTCGTTTCAGCTCATGTTAGCTCAGTCTCGGTCCATGTACGCTCCGCAGACGCGATATCATGCTACCACAGTAATGGACATCGACTCCCCATGTACCGAAACGATACGGATATCTAGAAACGATCGTAAGCATTAAACCGGAACAGTTTCCGATTCACCTCGCTCTTGCTCCACTGGCCGCTGCTCCAGATAGTGCGCCCCAGGCTTCTACCACGTCGGAAGCCATACCGCTCTAATCTTCGTGAGGTAATACGACAGCCGGTTACCACTTCCCCTTCCCTTGTATTTCCGTCTGGGCCACCTCCTAGCAAAGATTATTACGTTAACCTCCTGGGTAGTTGGTGCTCTTTCCAACACCTGAGTCAACTGCTAAGAGCTTACTTTTCCCTCCACGCTTATTGACTGTTCAGTACTGACGTGTACTGTAATATGTGTAACTCGTATACCTCGTAATAGTTATATAACCTATGCTGTCAAAATGAGACGTAGAAGCTGATCTGTGTTACTCTAACGCCGGCCGAAGTGGCCGTGCGGTTAAAGGCGCTGCAGTCTGGAACCGCAAGACCGCTACGGTCGCAGGTTCGAATCCTGCCTCGGGCATGGATGTTTGTGATGTCCTTAGGTTAGTTAGGTTTAACTAGTTCTAAGTTCTAGGGGCCTAATGACCTCAGCAGTTGAGTCCCATAGTGCTCAGAGCCATTTGAACCATTTTTTGTTACTCTAACCTTTCATTGTAAACTAGGCAGAAATGACACAACTGTCATTCATGAAGAATCAAGTTAGTCAAGATCTATAGCAATTCCTCTTATTTCGATTAGTTTCGACAGATCTACGGTGTCATAATCTGAACTTATAACATTATTAGTTGTTCATGGTTGCTTCAGTACTGAAAGCTGCAATACTGAAAGTCGTAGACCTGTCGAAATCGGTGATAGTAATTAAAAGAATTGCTAGTGATCTTGGCTGATTGTTCAAGAATAATATAACCTGCAGATCGTCCCCAAACTGACACAATGTCAAACAGATGTAAAACAACTGTGTCGAAAGCAAGAAACGTTCACTTGGCATTGACTCTACAGGCGTGGCATCCCGATTTTATCTATTGTATTCAAATGTAACCCCGGTTTCGAGTAAACAGGTAACTTCTTAGCCGCCAGTAGCTCGGTCATCTGCTAATTCTGATCTAAAATTTGTATTTGCCATGGTATAATATCTGCGCCGACTGATAGGAGACCCCTGTTTGCCGTGGTATTACGACCGATTCGAGTAGTATCCCACGGCTGATAAAACAACATAACAGAAACCACAAGGTCTTTCCTAACGAGTCATGTCCATTCGTCGTAGGGAAGTAGGTTCTTGTGTACTGGATGCTAACAATGTGGAAACATCTGCTAAAAATACGCAGCTGATAATACAAAGCCGTTTGTGTATTTGGCCATAAATCAGTTATTATGATAGTTATTATGTGAAGACATTGCATATTTTATTAGTATTATTATCATCATCATTAAAATTGTAGGCGTCTTTGTCACATTAATCCTTTGACTGGGGTTGACTGCCACAGCAAATCAGTGCTGACGTACCTCGTTGCGGTCGGTTGTTGCAGAAGTTTTTGACACAGGTATATTTATTGGGGTTCGCAGCTAGTGGTCTTGCGGTAGCGTTCTCGCTTCCCGCGCACGGGGTCCCGGGTTCGACTCTCGGCCGGGTCGGGGATTTTTCCTGCCTTGAGCTGACTGTGTTATGTTATGTCGCCTTTATCGTCATCATTCATCCCCGTTACGGTCGGAGGAAGGCAATGCCAAACCACCTCCGCTAGGACCTTGCCTAGTACAGCGGTGCGGGTCTCCCGCCTCGTTCTCTACGCTCCTCGTAGTATGGGACCTCATCATCTTTATTGCTAAGGGGTGGTTCAACGCAACGTTCGTTAGGTTGCAGCGCTATGAACCGTCATGGTGGTCGTTATCTACAAGGACTTAACGCCTAGCCTTTGCGAATAATGGTGATCGGAAACAAAACTGTGTTGTGTGAAACGCAGTGCACAGATGACCAAGCATGTAACTGCAATATTAACAAAAATGTACAATCAAGCACTTTTCGCAAGCATACTTCACAGTCTGTTGCGTAATTTCACACAAGCATTCAGACTGTTCGAGCTGTTTGATGCTTGATGAATTTTCAGTCACGTGAGTTTGAGCAAGCCTACCAAAGAACAAATGCTTGAGCGTGTGTACAGACTCTCTGCAAGTTTGTGCAAATACACGTCAGGTTTTGACGCAGTCTTCAGACTGGTCTTGCGTCGCACGATGTGAAGCAGATCAGTGGCAAACTGCAGGAGGAGCTGATTCGCTAATACGAGAGGAAGCCTTGTTTCAACAGCGTTTAATCGTAAGTGTATCACCAAGGCGAAGACGGATCTTGGATATGTTGTTATTTTTTAACGATAAATTCACTAAAATCAACGACAGCAGGAAATCAAATCGAAGGAAGAGACGAAGTAGACAAGTCAACACTTGCATATTACGGATTGTATAGATGCATATCTGAAATTTCCATAGACGTTTCATCACGCGAAAAATCGCTACATTGCTACAAGTCTTTCGTGTAGTGCTACAGTTTCTCTCATTACTGCCTCCTGCTTCCTAATTGAGTAATGTCAGGTCAACATATTCGTTTTTCTATTCATCCTTGTGCAATTATACGAAACTTAATATGGGAATACGTTTTTCATTTCATTACGCAGTCTTTACTCACCCTAGCACGTTTCGCCTTCTCTTTTTTTTCGCATCACAAAGGCCAAGACGGCCAAAACTAGCAAATCATCTTTGCTCGAGATTCACATGGTCGTAGCACAAACTGATGCTTGGACAAGCAAGTTTGGACTGTGTGAAGGCGCTTGCAAACAACAGCTGACCGTACGTGGTTGTCAGAACTCCTGTTACATACACCGTCTGTCCAAAAAGTTCTGAGACTGATTGTAACACTAGCGTGTAAGTGCAGTAAGTGCGGGGCAGTTTTAACTAACACCTTTGAACAATAGATGTGCATTCGACCAGTCAGTCGTGAGTAGGAAGTGGTGAACAAGCGACCATAGCATGTCAGTACTGTTGTGTCACAAATCGCAGTGGAGCAACGTCTCTCAATTTCAGTACATTCTCCAGAACAAGAGAAAGGTGTGTACAAAGTGTGTCCCGCACGTCTTGACTCCAGAACAAAACCAAAAACATATTGCCATCTGCCGCGACTTGAGTGAAATGCAAAACGTAGACAGTTCTTTTCCGGAAAAAATTATCACGGATGACGAGACATGGTGTTATTAATAAATGGTTCAAATGGCTCTTGGTACTTAACATCTGAGGTCATCAGTCCCATAGACTCAGAACAAATCTAACTAACCTAAGGACCTTACACACATCCAAGCCCGAGGCAGGATTCGAACCTACGACCGTAGTAGCAGCCCGGTTCCGGACTGAAGCGCCTAGAACGGCCCGGCCACAGTGGCCAACTGTTTTAATATGATCCTATCACTAGTTCACAAATGTACATGAAGATTCAGCAGTTTGTCGAGACAACCATAATTCTAGGTGTTGTGAGGCGCGGTGTAACAATGTCTCCAAGAAGGCCTTTTTCGATAGCTTCGCATTATTGTGTGAACGTTCTAAGCGTTGTACTCAAGATGGTGGGGCGGGGGGAGGGGGGAAAGTACGCAGAACGCCTGAACCACTAAAAGCACCATCTTAATTTTTCTTTAATCCAGTCTCTATTCGTTTAGGACTGACAGGCTACATGGCTACAGTAACTCCCTGTGACTTCCTGTTCCTCAGAATGTACCGCAAACAACTTCAGTGGTAAATACTCGCCTAATGTCTTGCTTTAAGAGGTAAGTCAGGCAGCAGCAGCCAGCTGAGACACAAGCGACCACAAGGTAGTAACCGATTTTGTGACCTTTTACAAGTTCCTAGTCCATTTTGAATTGTGTAACTTCATCTGTGTGCTTTAGTAGTTCAGTTTCTTGAGTTTCTACGAGTTAATTTCATATTTAATGGACACAGTTCTTTCGTTTTCGTTTGTGTCGGAACGTGAAACGATTTAGTGACCTATTAACGGTTCCTAACAGTGGTTTGATAGTTCACTTTTTGAATCTCTGCATGTCAATCTAATTTCCTCGACACAGTTCATCCTTTTTCGTCAGTGTCTACAGTAGAGCTCCATAGCGTGTGTTGCCAGTCCTTTGTTTTTCTCCCTAGTCTTTAGTGTGGATAGGGACTGTGATTACTGTGTGCAGATGAGGCCCAGTTGGTGGCACTTCGCTCTCAGCTCCAGGCTGTGGTGACTTCGGTTACATAGCTTGAAGCTGCAATGGATGGGCAGCCGATCGGCCTGCATCGGTAACCAGCCCAGACACTGCATGCACTTTCACCACTCAACTGTGGTCAAGTGGGAGATCAACTCGATGCGTAGCAGGCTGCGAAAGACTTTCCAGTGTGCCGCAAGTAAGCCCTCCCTGGTCAGTCTGACCAACAGGTTCCAGGTGCTGTCTGTGGCTGACACTGTACATCAGCTTGTCCTGCTTCAGAGGGAACTTCTCGGCCTGCAAGATCTGGGCAATCACAGAGTGTGGGATTATTGGTAGTTGGGAGCGTTACGAGGTCCCTTAGGGACATGGCTGCCAATGCGTGGAAGAAAGCCAATATGCGCTCTATGTGCGTACCAAGTGTAGTCATTCCAGACGTGGAAGGAGTCTCTCTGTGTGCCATGAAGAGCACAGTGTGCTGCCAACTGCAAGTGGTGGCTCACTTCAGTACGAAAGATGTGTGTCCTTTCGATCGGATAGGATTCCGTCGGGTATCAAGCGGCTATCAGAAGTGGTAAGGCCGCCAGTCTTGCTTGCGGGATGAAAGCAGAGCTCACCCCTTGTAGCCTAGTCCGCAGGACCGATTGCCGACCTCTGCTACAGAGCCGAGTGGAGGGTCTGGATCAGAGGCTCAGACGGTTCTGAGACCTTGTACGCTGCAGATTTCGCTACTTGCGCCGTAGGGTGGTTGCTTTTATTGTTCCGCTAAACAGATTACGAGTCCACTGCACGCAGGAGGAGGCGGCTACAAGGGCAGCTGGGGCTGTGTGGCGTGAAAAGGGTGGTTTTTTAGATTAGAGGGTTTCGTGGAAACGCCGAAATGATTTCAAAGCGTGTAGGTCGAACACAGGAAGAATGCAGATCCAGGAACCATCGGTATAACAGTTGTAAATTGTCTTAGTTGCGTTGGGAAAGTCTCAGAGCTCCAAGCGTTAATAGAAAGCATTGATGCTCAAATCGTTACAGGCACTGAAACTTGGCTAAAGCCAGAGATAAGTTTAGCCGAAAGTTTTGCTAAGTACCTAGCGGTGTTCAGAAAGGACAGGTATAACACAGTTGGGGGTGACGTGTTTGTTGCTGTTAGAAGTAGTTTATCTACTAGCGAAATTGAAGTGGATGGTTCATGTGAGTTAGTATGGGTGGAAGTCTTTCTTGGAAACCGGAATAAAATAAGAATTAGATCCTTTCACCGACCTACTAACACAGATGATACAATTGTGGGAAGATTAAAAAAAAAGAGTCTAATTTCAAACAGGTACCAGAATCATACAAGTATAGTTATTGGTAATTTCAGTTACCCTCGATATATTGGAATGAAATACATGTTTAAATTCGGGGATACGCGTAAAATACCATCGGAAATTGTGCTAAACGATTTCTCTGAAAATTATTTTCAGCAGTTCGTTCATGAGCCCACTCGAATAATAAACGGTTGCGAAAACACACCTGACCTCTTAGCAACAAATAATCGTGAGCTAATAACAAGCATCAAAACAGAAACAGGGTTTAGTGAAGACAGGGTTTTCGTAGCGAGACTGAATACAGTAACTTCAAAATCCTCAAATAATAAACGAAAAAACAACCTATTCAAAAAAGAAGATACAAATTCACTTGACGCCTTTCTGAGACACAATTTCCACATTTTCCAAATTAACAATGTAAGCGTAGAATAGAAGTTCCTTGAATTCAAAGCATTAGTAGCGACAAAAGTTGAAAGATTTGTACGAAATAAAATAAACGACGGATCTGATCCCCATTGGTACAAAAAGCGAGTGACAACACAGTTGCAGAAACAACGAAAATGGTATGCTAAATTTTAACGAACGAAAAATCTTCATGATTGGCGATTTTTTGCAGGAGTTGGAATTTAGTTCGAACTTCAATGCGAGATGATTATAACAGTTTCCATAACGAAATTTTGTCTCGAAACCTGGCAGAAAGTCCCAAGAGATTCTGATCGTATCTGAAGTACGCTAGCGTCAAGACACAATCAGTGCCTTCTCTACGCGATAGTAAACGAAACAGTACCGACGACTGTGCTGCTGAAGCAGAGATACTAAACAGAACCTTCCGAAACTCCTTCACCAAAGAAGACGAAGTAAGTATTCCAGAATTCGAATGAAGAACAGCTGCTAACATGAGTATCTTAGAAGTAGGTATCCTCGGAGTAATGAAGCAACTTAATTCACTTAATAAATGCAAGTCTTGCGTTGCAAACTGTATAGGAATTAGGTTCCTTTCTGAGAATGCTGATGCAATAGCTCGGTACCTAACAATCATATACAATGGCTCGCTCGGCGAAAGATCCGTACCCACAGACAGGAAAATTGCACAGGCCACACCAACAGTCAAGAAGAATTTAGGAACATATATTGTGTTCGAAAATTATGAATTATCTCGAAGAGAAGGGTCTATTGACACAAAGTCAGATTTTGAAAACATTGTTCTTGCGAAACACAACTAGCCCTTTATTCACACGAAGCGATGAGTGCTGTTGACAGTAGATTTGCAGAAGGCTTTTGACACTGTACCTCACAAGCGGCATGTAGTCAAACTGCGTTCTTACGGAAAAGTAGTTATGTGACAGGATTCGTGATTTCCTGTAAGAGAGGTCACAGTTCGTAGTAACTGACGGAAAGACTTCGAGTAAGACAGAAGTGATTTCCGGTGTTCTCCAAGGAAGTGTTATAGCCCCTCTGCTCTTCCTTACCTATGTAAACGATTTAGGAGACAATCTGAGCAGCCGTCCTAGGTTGTTTGCAGATGATACTGTCATTTAACGTCTGGTAAAGTCATCAAAAGATAAAAAATTGCTAAAAGATTTAGGAAAGATGTCTATATTGGATGAAACCGGCAATTGGCCCTAAATAATGAAAACTTTGAGGGCATTCAAGTGAGTACTAAAGGAAATCCGTTAAAGTCAGTCAAATGTAAAGGCCTGAAGTACAACTAAATACCTACTAATTACAGTTACGTACAGCTTAAACTGGAAAGAACACACACACAGGCGAACCGAAGACTGGATTTTATTGTCAGAACACTTACAAGATGCAACAATTCTACTGAAGGGACTGGCTGCACTACGCTTGTCCACCCTCTTTGGGAGTTCCGCTGCGCAGTGTGGGATCTTTGCCAGATAAGAATAACGGAGTACATCGAGAAAGTTCAAAGAAGCGCAGCACGTTTTGTATTATCAAGAAATAGGGGAAGGAGCGTCACTGACAGGATACAAAATTTTGGGGTGGAAATCGTTTAAACAATTGCGTTTCTTGTTGAGGTGAAATGTTCCCACGAAATTTAATAGCCAATTTTCTCCTCCGAATGCGAAAATATTTTCTTGACGCTGAGCTACATAGGGAGAAACTATCATCACAATAAAATAAGGGAAATCAGAGCTCTCACAGAAAGACAGTGAAACCTTCCCGTCTTCTCTATATCTCTTTTGTTAATGATAACCTTCCCTTTTACAATAACCTATGTAACCTTCCCTTAGGATTTCTATCTCTTGCTTAATAATAACAAATGAAATCTTCCCTTTGAAATTTAATCTCTTTCTCAATCTTTGCATACAAATTTAATTGCTGCTTTTTAAAAGTGATTTTCGGATTATTTCGACGAAACATAGAATGTGTCGTCGTCGTGTGGCCCTCACTCGTTATCTGCAATAACCCAAAACTGTTCCTTACCTTTTTTACTGTTACTGGATCGTCATATGACGGCTACATCGAACTGCGACATGAATATACTTACTCTAGTTTACTATACTCTATTGACTGCTGGTGAGCTGTCATAATAAGTGGCTGTATTTATTACCAAAGCCGACGTTATTCTTTATTACCAAAGCTGACGTTATTCTTTAATTAATTTGACTGAAGTTACGTAATTCATAGTTACACTTTTTCTTGACAAAAATAAAATTTATCAAAGTTTATGTTGATGGTTTTTGGGATGGATTACAATTAGAAATGCAATATTGCTGACAAAAGTTAATTATATTCTGAATTAAATGACTTTACAAACGTTCAAATGGGACTTACTTTTTACAATAATCTTACAACTAGCAATGCGCTAACATACCTTCAGTAGTCTTGAGTTTCTCAAAAAATTAATTCAATACTATTAGTTCCTCTTATTATAATAGTTAGCTGATGTCTCTGTAAATCCGTTTATAATCTCTTGTAAATCATAGCTGGTGGCTGGCAGGCACACCGCTCCTCTCAACCTCTCACTTCAGACCTGCTAACAACTCGCTTCACATCTCGCTTACTACTGACTTCCTACGAACGCTAAAGTGCGGTCTCTCCCACCAACAATGCTTTCTGGTGCAGACAATCCCTGCTACCATAGCAAAATGTATCAATGCGCGGTCTCTCCCGCTCTTTTCTTATAATGTATGCATACGCTGTCTCTCCCGCCCTTTTTAAAATTACATCAATTTGCGTTCTCTCTTGTCAACAACACATTGGTGCAGATATTCCCTGCTACCACAATTATTTCCAACATGACAAATATTAATTATTCCTAATTAATCCTATTAATAAAATTGAGAGGTGTCATGAGCCCCCTCTCACATTTCTATCTTACGATTCTCCTCTCTAATTACATGCGGTGGAAAGTTGCTATTCCTCCACACGCGGACTTCCCACGCAGCGTCTCTCGTCACCCGGGTGGTCCGGTGACAGGCGGGCTCTGTTGAACTGGAGAGGGTTAAGCCGACGGGTGTGAGGATGTCGAGTGAATGCTTTGCAGACGCCGACATTGTCTAAAGACACGCCCGGAGGGGTTTGAAGTAGCGGCTGGGCTAGAGGTTCCGTTACTTCACAGAATCTTAGCGAAAACACTTTCTGGCGGGCTACCAGCGAGGCGTGGGAATGACTTGTGTACCCAGGCAGTTGTGGCGGGAAAATTCCCGCGCTTTCTGCAAAATAGTAACTGGGATTGGCTTGCTCAGGGCATAGCTCCGTGACGTAGCAAAATCAGCACAGAAATTGGCGCCAAGAATCTCCATTTGTGGAATGGTAGTGCTCCGGCAATGGAGTGGAATTTTCCGCCGGTTTTCGAGTTGCTGATTGGAACGTTTAACCACGGCCACTGTCGTGGGGGCGGGAATATTGTGTGTTCGGCCTGTACGGGTGCTCTAGGGAGTCGGCTCTCGCCTTTCGGTCGAGGACGTCGAAGCAACCAGCCATCGCCGCCGATACGGCAGATCGTGTTCTGGCAGTCAAGAAGACAGTTTGGTAATGTATGTCCGCAGCACCGGCAGATAGGGATTTTCCTAGTCAATCAGAGCTCAGCAGAGCGCGCCTGTTCGTCTTTTTCTAACTTTGTTCTGTCTTGAGTAGCAGCAATTACTGTTGGGTTAGCTGTGTGTCTCTCTTGAGATTTGAATGGCAAGGAATTGGCTCCACATACCACTTCGTCTTAAACCTCACGATCTAGTTTAGGGACAACTTCACCTTTACAGTGTTTGTATGAGTCTCCAATTTGAGCCAATTTGATGTATTATAAATATTTCATGTGTTATTTTTATTATTTTGTGTTTAGTCTTAATAAATCATATTGTTATTTTGGACAGAACTTTCATTCTGTTAATCGGTAGAGCAACCCATCATTTCCCACTATGTTAATGAAACCTTCGTTTATTTAACTTATTTATCAAATTAAATTATTGCAGGTGCCAAACTCTCTTCTACTCCACTGGCAGGGTTGATTAGAGTCAGTTCGCGTGTTTTTTTTTTTTTTTATCCTTGTGCAACAGCAAAAGTCGGAGTTAGAATAGGGGGGGCTTAGAGCATCATTTACATATGTAGATTCAAGAAGAATTTAGTGTCAAATACACTTCTAGTCCCGGCACCTCGCATAAAATGGCGACCCTTAGCCTCGGATCTTTCCTGGAATCTTCTGATAAGCAAGCAGTAATATTAGTAGGGACACTCAGAATTTTTTTGCTTAATTTTTTTATTGATTAATACCCAAGTTCTTTTTCTGGTAGTTCCGCGTTTAGTTTTAAGTAGTGGCGCATGATTACAGTTTTTGTTTTCAGTGTATATATTTTTTTTGTTCATTGTTTTTTTTTGTGTTCCTTTGATGGTGTGTCTGTACCACATCACACTTTGTCGGGTTTGTGTGCGGTTTCTGTACCACAACAAATCGTGCGTATAATTACAGCGTTGGAGCGGCGTTGTTGAAATTTTATGTTTATGTGTAATAATATATGGAGTAGATTAATTTTATTGTGCATTTTAGATAAATTTGTTTTTCATGAATGATAACGAGAAGTAAGGCACGACTATTATCGAGCGAAGCTAAAACAAAAGAGGATAGCATAATGGATAAGGGGCAGTTTACTGACGGGAATAGGTTCGGAGATGAGATGGGCACATTTTTAGCAGGACAGGACGCCAGGGTCATTGATGAGGAAGGTGATTTGGACGCGATCTCAGAGCAGCGTAGCGGCCGTGATTATGATAGTGAAGTAGAGGATGAAACAGAGACAGGCACACAGGTCGAGACGGTAGCAGAAGTTTATAGTCAAACGAACGAGTGCAGACAGAGGCCATCTCGGTCACGTCAGAGCTCTAGCGCCCAGGTATCCAGAGTTACATCGCCCATGTTTGAAGAGGTTCAAAATGATGACGTAAACCCAATACTGAGCTTCCTACGATCAATGAAAGAAGAAGCTGATGAACAACGTAAGAAGGAGAAGGAAGAAGATGAGAAACAACGTAAGAAGGAGAAGGATGAAGCTGAGAAACAACGTAAGAAGGAGAAAGAAGAAGCTGACGAACAGCGTAAGAAGGACACGGAGGCAATAATTTCGCATATAGGGGAAATTCGTGGGGAATTATTAACAATAAAGAAAGAATGTGGAGAAGCAAAACAAATGTCAATGGTAGCACAAAAAGTAGCAGGCCTAGCCAAAACTGCAGCAACAGGGGCAATGAAAATCGCAAGAGTAACTTCTCAACTCGCAGGGCGCTTGCGACGTGCGACACAAGTCCACTCCAAATCCCTAGCGGCCTTAAAGACTCAAGGTAATATTGCGGTTACGAACATCACGAAACGAATGAAAGAAGTAGAGAGTCGGATAGCAAAACTAGAGCGAAACGGGCACACGAGCACTGCGCGTTCGGATACCAATGATGGAGTACACAGGATTGTGTCTCCGAGGAAAAGCCCGCCGTGCTCTAGTCCAGTGACAGCGTGCGGAACGAACAATGCACACGCAGAAACAGCGAGTAATAGCTCCAATAATTGCAGTCCACTTAGAAGAGTGAATGCTGAATGCCACCTCCACTGTGATACAGACGTAGCACATCACAGTTATCATCAAGATAGAACAGGACCCTCAGCAGACGTGCAAGTATCGGAAACGAGTGACAACACCAGTGCGAGTATCAGACAGGATTTTGATCACAATCACTTCCTGTCGATACTAAAATTCCAGAAGTTCAAAGAAAATGGAGGGTCGATGCATCCGAAGAGCTGGGTGATGCAGTTTACAAATTCATTACCGGCGTCATGGCCAACCCAGGCAAAATTAGAATTCATGTGTGGACACATCGAACGCCAAGCAGCGGAAAAGATGCGGGGCGTGGCAGCGACGTGTCGGGCTTATCAGGAATTTGTTAGTGCATTCCTGCGGACCTACTGGTCAAAGGAAACGCAAGATAGGATTAAAGAGGAAATAATATTTTGTCCTGAACTGGAAGTGTCCGGGCTTAGGAGCGCAACCAAATTTTTTGATGAGTTACTCAAGAAGAATCAGTTTTTAGATAGTCCATATAGCAACGGAGAAATCATTAAATTTTGTTTTTCCAAATTGCCAGTTAGGTATCAACAGACACTTGTCGGGAAGTGTGGATCTGACATAGATGAATTCAAGAGTCTACTGCGCGAACTCGAAGTAGTCTTCGATAAACAAGACGCAAAGGACAGGAAGAAGGCGCAAAATAACAAATACCACGGGCCAGCAAGGGAAGACGACAACAGATCGCATAATCGCGCTCGTCGGTTAGGAAACCAGGGTTACGGAAATCAAGGTTACGCTATTCAAGGTTATGGAAACCAGAGACACAGAAACCAGAACGTCAGGGAACAGGTGCAATCTAGACAAGCAATCTGGGACAGGAGGAATGACGAACGGCAAAGCGACCGTAAATGGAGAGAGCGAAATCAAGGACAACAGGAGAACCAGGAGATTGAAATTAGACCTCCAAATCCTAATGCACGTCAGAGGAGGGGGAGTCTAAGAAGGGATTGACGCTAGTCCATAGGACTCCACCACTTCTCTCACACAAAGAAGTTCGTGGAATAATAGTAGTTTAAGTGGAGTACATAGTAGAATAGGCAAAGATATGAACCTTTCTTCGGGGAACAATAATCGTTGCATTAATAGATTAAGATTGTTAAAGTATTAACACGCTGCGTTTTCTCGCATAAGAATTTACTGCTGTTAACTTTTTGTCTATGTTCGGGATCTCCTCTGTCGTTGCGATAAGAGGCACTACCTTTCCACGAGCAATGTTTTTGTCCTTTCCTATCTGGTATCCATGTTAAGGGATAAAGATGAGTGACGAGATGTCGCACAAACATGCGCATACAAGAACGTGCTCTTAGAAGCGTTCTGAGAAGTCGTGATACGCTCCATAGCGGACACAACCAGTTCGTGAGACGATCATACCAATGCTTGCAGGCACGCGTCAGTGCACGGCAAGATTGTGGTATATTGCTTGATTTCGAGGATGAATATGGGCAGTATAGTTTTTTTTGCATAGCTGCGCCAGCATCGTTGTCTTGAAGTCGGGGTGAACCTGTGAGCGTTTGACTCCAATGGTGCCCTAGACGAGAGAAATGCGGGCATAAAGCCTACCATGCAAATGTGCTAGTTGGGGATTTAGCGTGCTGCTCGTGACTGTCACAGATGAATAACCAGGGACTTATACTTGGATATTCGTGACATACTGTGTAGCTGGCGTGTGTTGGGCGACGGAATCCTCAACAGGAACCAGTCCTGGCCTGGTCATATTACATTGCCTCTGGAAAGGTGTGCTTTGATCGCGAATACTGCATAACATAGAAAAAGAAGTTGCAACTATAAATTTATTGTCTTGTATAGCCATGGCTAACCCAGTCTCTGGAGTTTCAGTGAGGCGTAGTGAGAACTCGGAGGCCATATCGTACGGCGCGCACACCACTGTCGTCAATAGCGGCGAGCAGCGAGACATCTCAACGTAACAGGAATTATGTAAGAGTATTGTATAAGGTAAACAAATATATATATATATATATATATATATATATATATATATATATATATATATATATATAAAAGGGAAAGTACGATATACTAGGATAAGTTAAACTGTAGGATTTAACAATAACTAGATTGTTATTGTGGGGGTTTTCTACCACAAGTGTGGCGCGCGCCTGTTGAGATGCTATTTTTCAGGTCACCAAACCGAGATGGAGGGACGACGGGCGAGCGAAAGTAGCATAGTTGCATGTTCCTTATAGCACAGTAAAACTTAGACCTGCATAACAACATAATTGAATTAAAAGACATAGAATGTAGATCTTTGGCAAATGGTAGTTAATTATTGAGCATGTCTACTGTCGATCTATGTAATTAATAGTAATATTAGTGCGGGCCCGCACATTTAGTTCTTCATCCAATATAGCGTCACACACCATGTACAATAGTGAGATCGGTCTCTACACAAATATCAAGATAAATTATTTCCATAATTTTTGTTATGATAGCTACAGATAAATAACTATAAAATTAAAATTAGAGTGTCTGAAATGACAGACCATCAATGTATCGTGATGTAAATTTATTATAACATAGAAGGTCATGGGGAAAAGTTAGGCATAAGATTTTTGTAAGAATTGTGCAGATGACGGGGATCGTGGCAATGCAGAGGCCAGCCGGAGGTCATCGGCTACCTGCAAGAAGGGAGCGTCAGCGCGCTACCTGACGTGAAGGGCGCGAGAGCATCCGGTCCTATAAGCTGACAGTCACCGGGCCGTATACCTGAGGGATTACGCGGGATCCTCGCCAGGCCACAAGCGAAAGTGAGGCTGGCCATTGACACTGACACGCGACCCACACGCGACAGCCTGCTAGCTTTGCAGACGCGGCAGCCGTTTGGAGGGATTCCCTGCGGCAGACCAAGTTGTCGTGAGTACACGAAGAAGATCACATATCGTGTCAGAACTTGCGCCCCATGTGCCTCAGGACAGAAAGGGACGCTATATACTCACCTGTTTGGGTTTTTACAACTCACTAGCATTGGCCGATCTGCATACACAAAGCAGTATCGTGCCACACTAACAAATGTATGGTCTCATTTCTAACTTCTCCTCTCTATTAGAGAGCAGTTTTAGAAATCGTCACTCCTGGTTCGATCCTGTATGGATGACCTCACACACTTGTGGAGTCACTCCACATGCCATTATCCCTCGTCGAACTGCAATATTGGGTAACATAAAGTACTGTCCAGCGAGAGAAGAGGCCTAGACTAGTGATGTATCCCAACAAGTAGACCTCAGAGACAATTAATCGACGTGAGGAGAGCCTATCACTGTGTCTTCCTACCATACTGCCGTCATCATATGCGTGGGTCTTGGTCCAATCTCAACAGAGTACTGCAGATGCTCCAGCATACCCTATTGCCGTTGCAACAACGTAGCAACAACACCCGACATTTAGCCCTATGTGATGTCAGTAATGTGTAATTTGTGAAGTGCTTCGAATATTTCTAATAATGTGATTTAGTGCCTCATTCTCAGCACAGTCGTGAACATTGTGCAATGTGCACGCACAACTTGATGCCCCATGAACCTTGTTTTTTTTTCTTTCTTTTCTTTATTAAATTTCTTTCTCTAGTGTTGTTTTTGTAATGTATGTTATGCCTTGTATGTGTTGTGTTTTACACTGTAATTCTTATTACAAATTACTGTATTGTTCTCCACACCATGTGTTTTTTTTGTATTTTGTATTTATTGTTGTGTGTATGCAAACAGTGTGCCTGAAGTCCCCATAAACTGAAGCAGATACCACCACTGTCATTGTGAATGGACCATCAGTTCAGGGAACATTTTGTAAAGGTTATTCTTGCTGCAGGGAGACAGAATTATTCGGAGGTTGTAATTAGATTCTGAAAGCTCACAAAGAGATTGTTAACTTAAATAGTATCATGTGTGAGTGAGGTCAGGTTAGTTTCATGATTCAAATTGTTGTAAAATCTTGGGCATTTAATTGCGGAGCACTCCAACTCTGATTGTAAAGAATGAACTGCTCCATATTTGGCTCACATGCCCGGGCCATATTTAGAGCGTGAATGTCTGTGTGAATCGGTGTTTGGAAGGGGCTCCCTGGGTATGGATGTGTGATGTGTGTTAGTGTTCCATATTAAGAAGGTGAAGTTGGCTACATCATAAATAATCCTCCCTCTATGAGCTGCATTTTTCGGTTGCAGTGATTCTTTTATAGAGTGCGGCATGTGGAGCCAGTTTGTAAGATTGTTCTTGGGCGATTGACTCACTACCTTGCTCCTAAGTGAGCCAACCGCTCACCAATTACAATCTAAAATGGCGTAGGGGCAATGAGAGGTGGCAAGATTCAAGAAGAATTTAGTGTCAAATACACTGATAGTCCCGGCACCTCGCAAAATATAACATCTTTCATAAATTGTGATTTGACAATAGACAATAGAAATATACACGTCTTAAAACAGAGGTTTTCGATTTTTTCACATGCTGTTTGAGATTGGAATAATGGAGAATTATTGTGAAGGTGGTTCGATGAATTTTCTGCCGGGCACTAAAATGTGATCTGCAGAGGATCCAAGTAGATGTACATGTAGATGCAGGTGGTGGATTTGTAAACGGCTTTTCATGTGTATGCAATAAAATGCATGAGGCATGAACGTAAAAAGTGAAATTATTGGATTGAATATTCCTAAATTCCCCAGTGCCTGCCTAAATTCCGGAACAAGAGAAGCCTTACCAGTGTTTTCCAAAGAAGAACCCTTACAAATGACGTGCAGTCAGGGAGTATTCAGCACCCGAGGCGCATGGCTGCCGAGTCTCGCAAGTAGAAGGCAAGAGGTTAACAAATAGCAGAAAGGAAGGGGGATGGGGTGTCCTTACGAAGAAACGGTATAAACTGTGACTGCTGTTCACCTCAGATGCAAATCCTAGATGAGTCGGAGCAAGTTGAAAACCGTAAAATGTGCCATCAGTTTTGCACCACAGCAGATGTACCGTGCACATAAGCGCTAGGAAGTACCCATAGTGACCGTACCATACACATAAGCACCAGCAATTAGTGATGGGTCCTGCAGACCAGTTGTAATACTAGACTACCCTGTAAGATGGCAAGAACTATGCCCCTTACATGAAGTCATTAAAGATCACCTAACTCACGTTGAGCGAACAGTAGGGCTGAACAAAAATGACTGACAAGGCACAATGCATCTTGTAGAGGCTATAGTATGGACGTATTGGAATAAGTAATGTCGGGTGATGGTTTTAAAGTAATTTACACGACATGAAAACTTTGTGGAAATGCGTCGATTTACTGGAGGCTAGTTTACCCCAGGGAAGTACTGAGAATTGACCGTGGCCGCCGGGGGAGCGGCTAAGGGAAGCGACAATAGGCCACTTAGGGCGGCTCAAGCTCACGTTGAGCGAACAGTAGGGCTGAACAAAAATGACTGACAAGGCACAATGCATTTGTAGAGGCTATAGTATGGACGTATTGGAATAAGTAATGTCGAGTGATGGTTTTAAAGTAATTTACACGACATGAAAACTTTGTGGAAATGCGTCGATTTACTGGAGGCTAGTTTACCCCAGGGAAGTACTGAGAATTGACCGTGGCCGCCGGGGGAGCGGCTAAGGGAAGCGACAATAGGCAGCTTAGGGCGGCTCAAGCTCTGAGAAAGTGGTAACACGGCGTGGCCTCCACCTGCCTTAAGATGAGTGACAGTGAGTGGGTGGTTGACCCCATGCCGGTGTACCGGGAAGCAGACGGAAAACTTGTACGCCTGTTGATAAATGTCTGTCGTCCCGTTTTCTGTGAAACATGCGAGAAAGCCGCGCAAAGCTACGGTGGAGCGGTCAACAGAGGTCAAAATATGCATGTTCGTGACTGTAGCAACTTCACGCTGAATTCACGGTCCACAGAGTCTGAAGCAAATCAGGTGAAGAGCGACAGAATGAAATACGCCAGCCTCCGATGGGAACGTAGGACCAAGGAATTAGAAGTACTCTCCTGGCAGTCTGAATTCCGGAAAACTTGGTGTTGTGGAGATGCTAACCTTGATGGGTGGACTGGGAGGAGCTAAGTAACATAAGTTGAGAGGAAGGGAAATTTTGTGGGAATCTGTTCACTTCCCAGAGCAGGCATTGGTCGGCGCTGGGAAGCAACGCATAATTAACGTGACTTGCGCTGCAATTGACATAAGGGATTTTGCTGGAGGGGAAACCGAGGTGAAGAGCAGACTGTGAGGAGTCTCCGTAGAGGTCTTACGTTCCCAGCTTGCCTAGAGTGTGGGCGTGGCGTTCTTTACTCAGCTTACCTGAGAAAGAGTGAACATCTCTGCAGTTTAGGACTTAGCAAATGGAATGATTGAGCTTGGAGATAGAAAGTTTTGGTTGAGCCATGTACTGAGCAAGATAGCTAGGAGTGAATAGACGAGTGCAGCCTTACAGCACCACGAGGTCGGCCGACGTCCTCACAACGACGCTGCTCCGCCACGCTGTATTCGGGGATATTGCGCCTGCTCCAGCCACTGATTAACTTGTTGGATCACGTTGAAAAAGTTTCCACGAGGGTTTCATGGGTCGTGTATTGTAGAATTCTCCTCGCACTTCACATTACGCCAGGGTCAGTCGATAGGAATTACTTTTAAGTTATCGCGCTTTACTCCACGCAAACGCAATTTATTACCACTGCCTGATAGGAGAATCTTGTAATCTGATGATTGAAGGTTGGGAGTTAAAATAAATTTGTGCTTATCGACTGCATCTGTTTTCAATCAAGTAGATTAAATCCCAAGTCACTTTCTTAATTAATTTTATGTTCAACATTTGCATCTGGTGTTCAATAGCTGAGTATAACTTCAATGTGCACCCCTTTTTAATTAAAAGTGATCAATTCTGAATAAATTAATGTCAACACTGCCACTGCAGTTGAATCAGGAGTCACAGGACCATATTACTTTTTTGCGTTATCCGATATTACGGCAGTTTTGCGCTCTCTGTTTATCTGTTAGTCAATTAGTTGGGGTGAACACACGCCAAAACCAGCAAAGTGACGGGTGGGGTGTTACAACCCAGTCGATATTTTCTTCGTTCAATACGTTATTCAGTTGAATGGAACATCCTAACTGAACTACGCGTCCACGTCAGCTATATGAATGTTTCCACTCGCTCTCCCTCTTTGACTGTTGGGTTGGATTGTTTGGGGCAGGAGACCAAACAGCGAGGTCATCGGTATCGTCAGATTAGGGAAGGATGGGGAAGGAAGTCGGTCGTGTCCTTTCAAAGGAACCATCCGGGCATTTGCCTGGAGCGATTTAGGGAGATCAAGGACAACCTAAATCAGGACGGCCGGACACGGGATTGAACCGACGTCCTCCCGAATGCGAGTCCAGTGTGCCAACCACTGCACCACCTCACTGGGTGCTTTGACTGTTCCCACTTATGACACAACCGACTAGCATAAGCCTCTGACAGTTACGTCAGTTATATGAGTGTTTTCACTCAGTCTCTAGCTTTCAATCATTTTTCAGTCTTTGGGTTATGCATGAACTGTGACGTTGCATTAAGTAGTATATTTCTAGCAATGAAATACTTTAAAAATATTTGATTTATTTACATAAATATGAATTTTCGTGCTACTGGCATTAAATTAGGATGGTTTTAAATGGTCACAAATTGATGTTACATTACCAATTTATGTGTAAGTAAATGAACAGTTACTTTAGAGACGATAAAGTTTTTGGCAAGATCGCCAATAATAACTTTTATTCTAGATCACCAGTTTCGGTAACCAATGTTACTGTCTTCAGATCTCGACAGACAGGTTATTGCACTTGCCTTAAAACCCGCGATTAGATCTGTAGACAAAAATAAAGTTCAGGATTCTGCGATGTGAATGTAAAAATGAGTCGTTCCTCATCATTCGATTTATTGTGCAAAATGATACATGAAACATGAAAATAACTAATTCACTATTAGTAAATCCGCTGTTCGCACACATTAACAACAAACTGAACAGAACGCTACTTATTGGCACTCAATAAACAGCAAATGTCAGAACGGCAGTAACACTGACGACGTGCGATAACAGAGTGCAGTCAGCAGTAATGATTTACCATTACCGAAACAAGGGAAGGTTTCCTTTAAGATCCGAATGAATCCGACGGAGCAGACTGTTAGTTGCTCGCAAAGACTGGTTTCACTCAAAAGAAAGAATGAAGAGCCCAACCGTAAAGTAATACCACAACTAGTTGAATCGATTGTTTTCATTCAGTTGTTCAGTAGACCTGCTTGATTCGAAAGAATGAATTAATAATTAGCCCTGCGAATCCTAAGAACATGAAAAAATATATGATCTCATCAATATGCTATATATCATATTGATAAGATCATTGACAGTCAACCAAAGTATGTATGAGTGGGTTCAGAATGAAACCACTGGGGCAATACGTACTTTTGATATAAATTTATTAAATGTAAGGCCTACTTTCGGTAGTTGTTCAACACTACAATTTCTTTTAGGCATTATGAGTTGTTGGAAGTTTCGAAATATGGGACTGTGTCTAGGAAAAATGCGAAGTTGCTTTCAAATACATCAGATGAGATGATTGGTGGTAATAAACTGTGTGTCACAATGATTCCAAGCCGAAACCACCTCCTTAAAACAATTGCTTTTTTTACTTTTTTCCCGTTACTTCTTTAATTCCTTGCTTACTACGATAATAAAGATCAATTTTGTAAAAAATTTTAAAATTATTTTCCAAAGTAAAACCACCACCTCAAAACAATGCTGATTGTTTACTTTTTGACAGTTTCTTCTTGTATTCGTTGCTTATTATGATAAAAGATAATTTTTTAGAATTTTTGAAATAGATTTTTTCTCATGTTGTTAGGACTTAGAGGGCTGATTATTAATTCATTCTTTCGTCAAACCGGTCTGTTGAACAACCGAATGAAAACAACCGATTGAACAATATACTGTATATTACTTTGAACACAGTATGTGACTGCTACAATACACTATCACTATACCACCAGATGTCTCTGTTTTGCGGTGTCATGGGTGGTTTCATACGCAAGTGACTGGTACTTCAAAACAAATTAATAAAATGGTGATTTGAGGCAAAAGCCACTGGTGACCAAAGGGTTCTGATACGTAAAATTTCAGCAGAAGGAGTCGACCGTTTTTCAGCAATGGACTGAATCGAGTGTTTTCGTTCGGTTGTTTCCCTCACTGCTAGGGTAGTGTGGTAACTGGCAATATTTGTCTGAACTGCACGGCACATGATATACAGCAGTCGGAGAGCAACACGTAGTCCATAAGCTCGCAGTGTGAAGAAGGGGAATGCCCGTACCCGACGACAAGGGCACGTTTCTCTCGGGAAGTTATGTTGTACAACAGCCACGACGGAGTCCTCCGCGTGACAAGAAATGCCCCGGTGCCTCGGTGCATCTCTCTCCCTCTCTCCGTCTCTCTCACTGCAGTTCCCAGGCGCGCCGCTTGCCGCGACATGTTTACGACGTCTGGCGCAATAACGAGGTGTTACGGACCAGTGTGTGGGGGAGGGTGATTTAGTCGGCACTCTGGCGGCGGCCCCCTGCGGCTACGTCTGGCGTCGCCGCAGGGTGGCGGAATGACACACACACACACACACACACGAGAGTCTGGAGCGAAGAGGCGACGAGATTAAAATGAAGTGCGGCAGGTAAAAGTTTTCTGTAACATCCACGGCGCCCTACCGCGCACGAAACAAAAATTCGGAAGAGCCCAGAGAGAGAGTGGGAGGGAGGGAGGGAGAGTGGGGGAGGGTTTTTTTGTGATCAGGGCAGGCAGCGCGGTCGCTGCTGGTGACAGGTCGTTAGCAACTTGTTAATTAAAACAGGGGGAGCGGCCGTCGGGCTGCTTCGGTACCGAAGGCCAGCGCTGCCGTGGTCACTTCCCGGACCGGCCGTTAACTCTCCTATCACCAGCCGCAGACATCTCATTTATTTGTTTCGCTTACACAGGCAGAGGCGAGCAGACGAATCTTCCAATAAAAAGGCATTTCATTGGCGTATCATCAGTACCAAGTGACAGTTGTAGATTTATTAAAATCGGACGCACCATATCAGTGTACAAGAGTAATATTTTCTTTTTTTACAATTTGTTATGACACGACAGTAGAAAATGTTAATAAATTTAATTACATGTTGTGCATTCCTAACGTATCGAGTACACACCGACCAGTTTAGCGCCGCGAAATGGCATCGAGAAGGCGCCGTCCCACGCGCCAGTGGAAACAGCGGGTATCGCCAGACATGCAGGAAGAAAGCGTTCAAGCACCCCCTGTCAACGCTTACTTAACCAGCCGTCCATCGCTGGTCGGCCCCAGTTCGGACGTAGATTTAGCATCAGTAACGAGCAGTGTGCGATTTGCAGGGGGGGGGGATTCCCCCCCCCCTCTGCATCAGACCATCCCCTCCTCTGGTTTTAGTTTATGCATCCCAACCTGGGATGTTTATTTCCCACGCACTGGAGTAAAAGTTTACATATAATTTAAACTTGTGGAGCCAAACACTGAAAGTTTTTAATACAGTCTTACTATTAATACTATTAATATGTTTGCTTACTAATTTTGAAAAAGTGTTATGTAGTAGGTAAGCATTTCAAAACATTTAGAACCAAACGACAAGACGACGCACGCCACATTTCCTTAGCATGCCACAATGTTGCAACACGTCGCTCCAGCGTAAACGAGGCCTTAGTTAGAGCCAGGTCTGAATTGCATGGTGGATGTGATGTGTTGCGTACCAAACTAAAACCTGCAATCAGATCCAAACCTCGTGGAAAACTGTGAAGTGTTATCCTGCAGCAAGATAACGCTCGCTCACATTCTGCCAAACGGACAGCCGACGCAATAAAGGAGTTGAGATTCGAAGTGCTGTAACATCCACCATACAGTCCAGACCTGGCTCCAAGCGATTTCAAATGTTTGGAACCTTAACGGAAGCACTACAGGGAAGAAGATTTGAAAGTGATGAAGACGTCATTGCTGCGGTGCAAAATTGGTTGCAGATGCAACCGATAAACGTATTTTCTGATGAAATAAAAAAACTCGTAAAACGTCGGGAAAACTGCATTGAAGTCCAGGGAGGTTACGTAGAAAAATAACGCATGTTTCAGTTTTCTATCATCAGAATAAGTACAGCTTTTCACAAATGTGCCTTTACTTTTTGAATTCCCCTCGTATACCTGAATGTAGATGATTTTGTAAATAAGCTTTACCTATAATGTACATTTAAAGATATAACGATGGCTTTTCTGATAGTGCTTACACGTGAATAGTGAGTTTCAGCATTAACATCTATTTATAAATAACTGTTTAACCATGGGTAACGTCATGGACCAAGCTAGTAACATGTATAGTTATACTAACCCCCTAAGACATCCCCCCCACTGGTAAAAGCACAAATCGAACACTGGTAACGAGTAATAAGATAAAGATACTTAGCCTGCGTTCTGAGAATAGTAACAGTGTGTAAAAGTAAATGTACGTAGGAGGCACAAGAAGCACAACAAGCCACCTCATAGCGAGGGCTTAACTCACGCTTCTTTCAAAAGTGGTTCAAATGGCTGTGAGCGCTATGGGACTTAACATCTGAGGTCATCAGACCCCTAGAACTTAGAACTACTTCAACCTAACTAACCTAAGGACATCACACACATCCATCCCCGAGGCAGGATTGGAACCTGCGACCGTAGCAGCCGCGTGGTTCCGGACTGAAGCGCCTAGAACCGCTCGGCCACCACGGGGTTGGTTGTTTGTGGGGGAAGAGACGAAACAGCGAGGTCATCGGTCTCATCGGATTAGGGAAGGACGGGGAAGGAAGTCGGCCGTGCCCTTTCAAGGGAACCATCCCGCCATTTCCCTGGAGCGATTTAGGGAAATCACGGAAAAGCCGAAATCAGGATGGCCGGACGCGGGATTGAACCGTTGTCCTACCGAATGCGAATCCAGTGTGCTAGCCACTGCGACACCTCGCTCGGCCACCGAGGCCGGCGTGCTTCTTTCATTTTTAGAAACAAAGTATTATACTAATCTGCCGTCGTAACTTCTTCCTCATTTGAGCCGGCGAGGGGTGGCCGTGCGGTTCTAGGCGCTACAGTCTGGAACCGCGTGACCGCTACGGTCGCAGGTTCGAATCCTGCCTCTGGCATGGATGTGTGTGATGTCCTTAGGTTAGTTAGGTTTAAGTAGTTCTAAGTTCTAGAGGACTGATGACCTCAGAAGTTAAGTCCCATCGCGCTCAGAGCCATTTGAACCAACCTCGTTTGAGTCGTTCCTGACTCCCACGGTAGCCGACACAGCATGTCCGATCAGAAAATGTTAATAATTCTATGCAAGGTGGCCCGTGTGGGTGGCAGGGAAAATTAGACAGGATTTTGAGGGGGGGGGGGGGCAGACTAAGCGTCTCAAAGTGGCTGGACAGTGTCCGCTACTTTGAGGCTCGTCAAAGACACCTGCAAGCAGTACATTTGACACCTCGCCAGCTTCGCCGAGGGTCGATTTTTGATAGCATCAAACATTCTGCTAAGTGGTTTGATCTGACACGTCAATAAACTTAAGTGTTAGTAATAAACGAACTGACTAAAACCGAGCGACGTGGCGAAGTGGCTAGCACACTGGACTCGCATTCGGGAGGACGACGGTTCAATCCCGCGTCCGGCCATCCTGATTTAGATTTTCCTTGATTTCCCTAAATCGCTCCAGGCAAATGCCGGGATGGTTGCTTTCAAAGGGCACGGCCGACTTCCTTCCCCGTCCTTCCCTAATCCGTCGAGACCGATGACCTCGCTGTCTGGTCTCCTTCCCAAACAACCAACCAACCAACTGACAGAATGTAATAATTTGTTACTTCAGCAGATCAGAAGTGCAAGTTCCATGAAATTTACCAACCTGGCTTGACCAAGGAGACTTCCTCCCTCTCTCCTTTGACAAACAAGTAAAATAAACCCATATTGTCGTTAACGTAGAGACTGGGCGACATAAATAACACTGAAGCCATAAAAGTAAGACAGGTGTACGGGACCTGAGAGTTGCGAACCGGTTTTCAGCTACCATTGAACAGATAGTAAACACAATATCAGAGAGTATGTTACTTCAAAAGTGACATTTAAAGATTATTCTTCTGTACTAAAAACATGAAACTGCACTGGTCAAATCTGACATGGCTGCAAAACAATGTAAGCTTCCTACCACCCCTTATTGACGAATAGTAATTGTTGTGGTTTGGGTAAGTGATTGGCCCTATTGAGGGGTGGGTCGAACACTGCTACGTTTTCATTCTGTTAGTAGCACCCGCTGTTTAAGCGGCAGGTTTTAACAGGCAAAAACCGATCACACATAAGTATAGCCAGACAATAATGCAAACAAACATGTGGTAAACCATTTTAAATGTAACTGAGGAAATAGATGGAACAGTAACTTGAATCAGGTAGTCAACATAATGAAGAAGCAGATATAAGCTAAGTACTGTATTATCAGTGCACCTAAAACAAAAAGACGATGTCTTACAAATGATTATCAAAAGCGTGTATGTGCTGCCTCGAGTTAAATACTGAAAACTGCAGCGAGCGCAATTAGGACTGTGGCAAACAGAGTAAATTCAGCTCACTCTGTGGCAATATTTAAGCCCAGAGTCCAGATGCCGTCGCAGTAGTCCAGAGAAAGTTCCTCGTGCACGTTACATTAGTGTTCGTAAAAGTTAGATGAAAAAAAGGCTTTCGGGACGTGCCCATACTGAAATGTCAATAGTGGAAACATTTTACGACAGTATGTTACTACAGCACAGAAGATTCACTAGGGCTTGAACGTATCCTGGTACGATATACACAGACTTGTCATGTGGCGCCCTGCAGCGACTTTCGTTTCAGTTGTGATCATACGAAGGTAAGGAAAACACGCTCCTAAAAGCTCAACACGAAACCTACTATCAGTAGCGCCAAGCTAACGTTACTCAGTCGCGAGAAGATGCAATACACGAAGGCAGAGAGAAGACGACTAAGTCCACGCAGCTGTTCAGATTCTATCAGCGATAACTTTTTCCTGTGTGGAATCGGTGCAGCTTTTCTGCCATTCAGAAAATAAGTTCAGCTCGCGGCCAAACGCTAGCCAGACTCCCAATGTCCGAGTCGCTCCAACGACTGCCGACCGACGAAACACCACAAGGTGCTGCAGTGCCACCTACTTCAAACTTCTGAAACCAGATCACACTAGTCGTATTCACGACATGTTGCAGAACAGTCGTTAAAATGACCGTCATCTACAATTACATAGATTCCAAAAATGGCTCTGAGCACTATGGGACTCAACTGCTGAGGTCATTAGTCCCCTATAACTTAGAACTACTTAAACCTAACTAACCTAAGGACATCACACACATCCATGCACGAGGCAGGATTCGAACCTGCGATCGTAGCGGTCGCGCGGTTCCGGACTGTAGCGCCTAGAACCGCTTGGCACATAGATTCCATCCTAATAAAACACAGAAATGACCATCTTCTCTTGCTTATCACTTTCCCACCTTCTAATTCATCCTAACGTGAATATTACAGGAGTTAAACACTAAAACATCAAGTGTCGTTATGAAATACATTAAAATAAATAAAACAAAAATATATTCAAACATGTATGTGACTGTAACACATTAAAAAGGTGCACAAAGTTCTACTCTGTAGCGTAAAGCAGTCCGTTCGTAGGTAGCACACAGCAGATTTGGATTATGGCCATTTTACATAATGGCTCGCTTCAGTCAACTTAAATAACACATAATTTGGCACAAAAATGCCATTTAGGACTATCCCAAATCAGATTTAGGAATAGGTTTTAAACTATAATATGTAAGTAGCCTGTTTAGGTTTTTATGTTGGTAACGCCACGTAGCGCTCTGTATGAAAATCACTGGCTGTGCTGTGTGCAGTCTGTGGCTAGTTGGCATTGTTGGAATATTCGCTATTGTAGTGTTGGGCAGTTGGATGTGAACAGCGCGTAGCGTTGCGCAGTTGGAGGTGAGCCGCCAGCAGTGGTGGATGTGCGGAGAGAGATGGCGGAGTTTTGAGAGCGTATGCTCTGGACGTGTGTCCATCAGAGACAGTAAATTTGTAAGACTGGATGTCATGAACTGATATATATATTATGACTTTCGAACACTATTAAGGTAAATACATTGTTTGTTCTCTATCAAAATCTTTCATTTGCTAACTATGCCTAGCAGTAGTTAATACATTCAGTAGTTAGAATCTTTTATTTAGCTGGCAGTAGTGGCGCTCGCTGTATTGCAGTAGTTCGAGTAACGAAGATTTTTGTGAGGTAAGTGATTCATGAAAGGTATAGGTTATTGTTAGTCAGGGCCATTCTTTTGTACGGATTATTGAATGTCAGATTGCGTTGCGCTAAAGAAGTATTGTGTGTCAGTTTAGTGATGATCAGAATAAGTAAAGAGAGAACTGTATTAGTATGTTCAGATTTGCTCAACTGTTTGAAAATCAAATAACCCAAGAGGTTTATCAGCACAGTAATTCATAAATTTTCTAAGGGGAGGTTTCCAAGAGAACATTTTTGAAAGATAAGACGCTTTCGCTGTAGGTCCTTCCTTTATAATCACGACAGGTTTCTCTGCGCTTTAGCTGCATCATCTAGTGATGTCTGTAAAAACTGACAGCCAAAGGCTCATGTAAACCAATAAAACACAACTAAAACGAAAAGTGTATATGGGATGAACATATTCACTAAATTAAATCATATTCCGATCGAGAAAGGAGAATGGGATGATGGAGCGCTCATCGTCAATAATTTTTCGCTAATTATAAGACGTCAAAAATAAGATAGGGTCATGTACTGCATCTACTATAGCCATTATGAAACATAGGAATCATATTCGCAACCTCCAACATGCGAGCATGTCCAAAGGAATGTCACATTGTACTTCTTCCTAAGACAGACACTGTAATATCGTATTTATCCGCCAATATCAGGCTTGCAGCTTTCAATTAAATGTGTCCCCTGAACGGGAACTAGCAATAAGTGTGCGAGTGCGGTCAGTGACACATGGACAACGCCATATGGAAGTCTGAGTCTGACCGTGCAGTGCGCGTGGATATCCGAAATTAAGTCGACCGTTCGTGACAAGCGGGAAATCCTAGTTCGTGTCTCGTCCAGCACAAATTTAAAATGTTGTCATTCCATGCTACAGTTGGAAGCTGCCTGTATTCGCAGCTTGAAATAAATTTTCTGAATTTTATAACGGCTGCAGTCGCCGCAGTGCCAGTTCCTCCCATACTTGTCCGAACGGACATTGCGTAATTGATCCCGTTAGTAGCTAAGGAACAAGCAGTGAGGACAGTATCAGGTTGACTAACTTCGCTGAAATAAGAAGAATCACCATTAGATGCACGTACGTTCCACGCAAAGTAGTACATAAAGCTAGCTGGATATCCCCAGACGGAAGTGCGGTGCACCAGATCAACCATATTCTAATAGACCGAGGACGGCATGGAAGTGTTGATCTTATACGAACCTTCCGCGGTGTTGATACGAAATCAGATCATATTTTTGTGGTAGTCATATTACGTCTGAAACTGTCTTCCAAGTGTTGAAGTAATGCTGAATGGATGGTCCACTTTGACAAGGATAATTGGAAGGTGTTGAGGCTACAAAGAGATATCAAGGTATAAATGCAGAACACCTCACAACAGTGAACAGTCCTAACAGAATGGAAGGTGCGTGGTTGGCATTACTGCCTGCAGTGCTACTGAGTACAAATAAATAGCTTGTTCGCAATCCAAAACGCAAGAGTAAGCTTTGGTTCGATCAAATATATCGGGAATCTATAGACACCGGACCCACTAAGAGGCTAAAATGCAAGAATTACTTTCGGAAGATGCAAAGATAGCTTATTACGAGGTGAGGCGTAACATTGTTTGGTAGACCTCGCACTTTTAGGTTCCAAAAATCTCCCATTAGGCACCTAAAATAATTTCTGCCACTTCCAAAAACAGGTTATTAAAAGAAATAGGAGACCAAAATCTTTTTATTATCTATAAAGATAAACAGATTGACAAAAATCCACACTACATTATTATCCATGTCCATAATTACAATCACTGTAAATAAGTATCACTTTCCCCAGATTTTCCGTTGAGGAACTGCATCTCTTGTATGTTAATAGCATCTCATACACCGAAAATGAGCGTTCCATGTCAACAGATGTCACCGGAACATATTTAAATGACGTTATTAGACGCAATGGGAGAGCATACTCACGTTCTATTGACTTACTTGATAAGAAGTCAGCCTTTCTCACTAACTTTCATACCAATAGAACCTGGGACCAACATTATTTTATTTGTCACGATCTTAGTTGCGTGTAGACTGATTTCCATGACCATTCTAGAACTTTAATAATAGGGACCAAATATGCATAATGAGATTTTATGGATGCAATGTCGTTGGAAATTGATGGGTCCTTTAGAAGATCCTTGGCTGAAGTAATGCTCACTGGCTCCTCCCGTAATTTAAGAATAATGTTCTTAATGTCTTCCAAACGCTCACTATAATATTCCACGGCCTCTAGCAGTGTTCCCCAGCGAGTTAGTTTGGGTTCTGGTGGAAGTGGTACGCTGGGAAGTTCCTCTCGAAATAACTGTATTCTTGTAGGTGCTTTAATAAAAACATTTTTGATGATTGGAACTAGCTTATTTACGTGTGGAAGTTCGAGACGTATCGTCTCAGCTACACGATTTATGGCATGGGCAAGACATGTGATATGGAGCAAGGCTAGGTTAAATTCTTTCAACCATTTACGAGGTGCTTTCAAGTTCTAAGGCCTCCGATTTTTTTTTCTAATTAACTACTCACCCGAAATCGATGAAACTGGCGTTACTTCTCGACGTAATCGCCCTGCACACGTACACATTTTTCACAACGCTAACGCCATGATTCCATGGCAGCGGCGAAGGCTTCTTTAGGAGTCTGTTTTGACCACTGGAAAATCGCTGAGGCAATAGCAGCACGGCTGATGAATGTGCGGCCACGGAGAGTGTCTTTCATTGTTGGAAAAAGCCAAAAGTCACTAGGAGCCAGGTCAGGTGAGTAGGGAGCATGAGGAATCACTTCAAAGTTGTTATCACGAAGAAACTGTTGCGTAACGTTAGCTCGATGTGCGGGTGCGTTGTCTTGGTGCAGTGCAGGAAGGAATTTGTTCTTCAAAACATTATCGTAGGATGCACCTGTTACCGTAGTGCCCTTTGGAACGCAATGGCTAAGGATTACGCCCTCGCTGTTCCAGAACATGGACACCATCATTTTTTCAGCACTGGCGGTTACTGGAAATTTTTTTGGTGGCGGTGAATCTGTGTGCTTCCATTGAGCTGACTGGCGCTTTGTTTCTGGATTGAAAAATGGCATCCACGTCTCATCCATTGTCACAACCGACGAAATGAAAGTCCCATTCATGCTGTCGTTGCGCGTCAACATTGCTTGGCAACATGCCACACGGGCAGCCATGTGGTCGTCCGTCAGCATTCGTGGCACCCAGCTGGATGACACTTTTCGCATTTTCAGGTCGTCATGCAGGATTGTGTGCACAGAACCCACAGAAATGCCATCTCTGGAGGCGATCTGTTCAACAGTCATTCGGAGATCCCCCAAAACAATTCTCTCCACTTTCTCGATCATGTCGTCAGAGCGGCTTGTGAGAGCCCGAGGTTGTTTCGGTTTGTTGTCACATGATGTTTTGCCTTCATTAAACTGTCGCACCCACGAACGCACTTTCGACACATCCATAACTCCATCACCACATGTCTCCTTCAACTGTCGATGAATTTCAATTGGTTTCACACCACGTAAATTCAGAAAACGATTGATTGCACGCTGTTCAAGTAAGGAAAACGTCGTCATTTTAAGTATTTAAAACAGTTCTCATTCTCGCCGCTGGTGGTAAAATTCCATCTGTCTTACGGTGCTGCCATCTCTGGGACGTATTGACAATGAACGCAGCCTTTTTTTAACACAATGCGCATGTTTCTATATCTTTCCAGTCCGGAGAAAAAAAATCGGAGGCCTTAGAACTTGAATGCACCTCGTAATAGCAGCAGTCGTGTATGCGGCTGCATCAGTGTAGATTACAAGTACTATATTTTCATCTACACCGTTGGGGAAAAGTAATTTGAGTGTTTAATTAACAAAGTGAGGAATTCGACATAAACGTTTTGTGGGTATGGTATCACGTCATAATGTAAAAACTACTGTTGCTGGAGAAAAACCAACTGTAAGAAAGCAGCATACTCATGCCTTATAAAATTCACATCAGTCTTTCCATTGTGTGCCAGCCTAGTCCGCTTTAACTAGCTCTGACGTCATAAATGTTGCGCAATACTTTAAAATGAAGTAAATAACCTGAAACGTTTCTAGCATGTCAGGAGTAATACTAAATCAATATGTGTTGAATATCAGTTCAATAACTTTAACCATTTTCGAAATTTGGACTTTTTCTGTAAAAATCATTGGCGCAACAGAAAAGAGCTAGAAACTTAAAAATTTATATTTAGATTCCTTTTGCATAATAATTTAGTAGAAGCAGTATTCTGGATCTCACAAATTAAAATTTTAGTTGAAATTCATGATTTTCTGGTATTTATCTTAAAAGTTAAGGAAGCAAGATAGATTAAGTAGGCGAATAAATATAGCTAGGATGTTTAAATTTAAGTATAAGGGAGATCCTCTATAATTATAAAGATGTGAGAAGTTCCAACTGAATAACTATAAAACTATAGCGATAGCGTATCTCCAAAGAGCAAGTTCAGAGCTCGTCTACTGCGTGTAGTGTAATTAAATTAATTATCTAGCCCAAAATATTTGACTTAGCCACGTCAGACTTTTATTATGATTACTTACCTGTGTGCTGATTGCACATTTAAATTGAGAGCTTCATCGGCCATCAGCAAAGGAAGCAATGATTTATTCCATAACTTAAAGTGGTTCAAAAATGGTTCTAATGGCTCTGAGCACTAAGCGACTTAACTTCTGAGGTCATCAGTCGCCTAAAACTTAGAACGAATTAAACCTAACTAACCTAAGGACATCACACACATCCATGCCCGAGGCAGGATTCGAACCTGTGACCGCAGCGGTCGCTCGGCTCCAGACTGCGGCGCCTAGAACCGCACGGCCATTCCGGCCGGCACTTAAAGTGGTGCATTACTAGCCCAGCGGCTAGTCGGGAGAGCAGATTTCATCAGGTGTTCCCTTACCCGTCCTCACTTTGGCTTTATATGTAAGAAAGCTGCGTGAAAGGAGGAAGGCCTCAGTTCTCTCCAGACGCTGATTAGCGCACCACCTGTGCCGGGAGTCGTGTCGCGTCGGTATCGTTGATATAAACAGCCTCGGATGTGTAATAAGTTACTCGGGATATGCGTAACCATGAAATCGTTTTTGAGTGAAGTGTTAATTTTGGGATGACGTTAATGATCTATCTTTAGTTTGCATATGTCGTATTTTCACGTGCCTCCGCAGGACAGACATTCTACCATCATTAGCGTGGCGTTTGATGAACATTATCATCACATTATGGCGAGCATTCACTTAAACATTTAATTTCAACAGTTATAGTTGCATCAGCGCATTAGACTATGAACTGCTCAGGTAGTTGGATTGCGTGGATGCTTTTTGGTCTGTGACTTTCAGAATATAGTGAATATTTTAGAGAGAATGGTTTTTGATTATGAATCCCAGACAATCTCCTAATTCCTCAGAACTGTAAGCTGTAGGTATAAATGTATTTCTCAGATGAAGTGGGCACTAGGAATTCTAATTACAGGCTTCACGTTTTGCTAATCACTTTCTGGTTGCCAATATTGTAGTTCGAGAGCCAGTGTTGAGAATGGCAAACAACAGTATTAAATAAATAATAGGAACATTAACAATTAATCCACCCGCCGCCCCTCATATGGTGTCAATCAGCCGGGAAAGAAACTGTGTAAAAGTGAAAGTGATTTTTAAATATTCGGATTCTGGAGTGAAATGCGACATGCAACTGAGTAATAGAACAGTGATAGTGTTATGTGTGCATGTGGACGACACAACTGGATTAACAACGCATCTGTATTGACAGAGCTGACACTGAGTCTAACGGCGCTGCCGGCATCGCGAGAAGCCAGTTTCGCCTCACCGCAGTCGTCCGCTGGAGCAACCGAAGCCGCGCCTGCAGTTGCGGGCCACGCAAACACACAGCAGCCCTCGAAGTGCCATCTGCAGTTCAACGCGCCGCGTCGCATCAGTAATCCTGGTACGCCACGCCGGCAACGCCAGACGTCATGCAGAAGGAACTAAGTTAAGTGAAAAGCTGTTAAAATTTTTACTAGCCTGCACTAAAAGACTGTCGGCGATGGAGCCGCCAGAAGAAACTGAGGTTAAACTTAAATCAGAACCTATGTCTGTTGAGGGAACTGTAAATCCAGACAATGGTTCAAGTGTAAATACACATGAAAATTGTAATGTTAAAATGAAATATGAACTATTGTCTCCTGACAGTAGTGTGAGAAGGGGCAATGAATCAATAATAGAGACCCCTGTAGTAAAGCAGAAATCAGAAATTGTTAATTTATTGGATGATAGTTTATCTGATGAGTTAAAAACGAAACAGTCATCAGAGGTGGTACAGTTTAAAAAGGATAAGTTAGATATGACTGATCAATCAGATGTTTCATTTCGTTTTGATGATTCTGGTATTGGAGCTAGTTTTTCGTCACCTGAGTGTGATAAAAAAAACAGCTAGTGAGCAACCCAAAGATACTGCGGCTATTGATTTAAATGTTATATTACAAGCAATAGCTACCAGTAAAGCTAAAATGACAGCTGAATTCAAGTCTGAAATAACTGAGGTCAAAAGCAGTAATGCTGAATTAAAGTATGAGATTGTGGCCAGCCAAACTAATTTTAATAAACGATTGTAGGTAATGGACAATACCTTCAAGGCTGGTTGCAATAAGTTGAAAGAGGATCTGAACAGTTTGAATTATAAAATTGATTACAATCATGAGGATATTAAGAAAAAGGTTGCTCAACAATTTTCTGAAATGTATAAAACAGTAAAATCCGAAGTTGCTGAGGTTCTCAAAGACTTCCAAATGGAAGATGCGAAGCTGGAGCACAAGTTAACAGAAAAGATCGAGGCGGAATCTGAACTGTGCTCAGATAGGTTTAAAGATGTTAATATAAAAGTAAACATATGTCAAGCAGAAGTAGATGCAATCAAAACTGATACTACTCATATTGTGCAAAGAGTAGATAATGTTGAAATGAGAGTAGAAAATATTAGTACTAACATTGCTAACATTGAGAGTAAAGTAGCTTCAGTAACTTCTGGTAATGGTAGTATACAACAAGTTGTAGCTGCAAACGCTGCATTTATCGGATGTCGCCAGATCTTGCGGTTCGATCCAGATAAAAAAAAATCCACCCGCTAGATTTCTGGAACGATTTTGAAGATGTGATTCCACCAACTTGGTCTGAACGAGAGAAACTCTCATTTATTAGAAGCCATTTAGCAGGTGACGCCATGCGTTGGTCAGCTGATGTTACGTTGAAGTGTAAAACATTAGCGAAATTTAAAACAGCTTGCATTAATGAGTATTGGTCTAGTAATAAGCAAGATGAAGTGTTGAGAGAATTTTGGGGTGGAAAACGCATCAATGCAGGCACGGAACCTATTAAGGAGTTTGCTAGGTCATGGGTTTCACGTTTGTCACGTTTGGCGGAAAAGCTGATAAATGAATTGATAATACTAGGTCTTAAAGCCAAACTGCTATGGTATTGGCAAACTAGAATTATATCAGCCCCTAGAGACAATCTGGATCGTTTCATTGAATATTTGGAACGTGTAGAGCGTGTTGCTGCCAATGAGGAGCAAGCATGTAATAACAGAAATGGTAATAACACTAGTAGTAATTTTAAGAACGAGCATAATGGGAATGTAAACATCAGAACAGTAGGTGTTCGCCATCCTAAGAGAGGTAGGAATTGGAGAAATAATTATCAGAACCAACAATGGCATTCAAATGATAGTAATTTTGTTCTGAACTAAATGATGCAGGTAAACAACAGTGCGGAAAGCAATGCTGTGCCAGTTAACTATAATAGAAATAAAGGAAACAGTAGTAGGCCGAGGCAGGAAAACTAGTTCCCGTCTATGAGGACACTGGCGCTTACCAGGCGGTTACTTTTCCTAAGCCAGTAATTACAGTAATTGGTAAGACAGATCAGAGTACTCAGACTGAACATGTGGATGAGGGGTCGGTAGCATCTAAGGATATAACAGAAATATTAGATCACTCACAGTATTTAATAGATACCATGTTAGAGACGCTTTCTAAGTGGGAAGAGAAAGAGAAGGCGTAGCAGTGCAACGGTAGGGAAGAGCTACAAAATACTGAATTGTCAGGTGAAGAAGCAGAAGAAATTCATGCTTATATTTACGATAAGGGTGATGTACTCTTATCTAAAGTGTCTGTGCAGGATGTTGATACTGTACTAATAGATTTAGGACAGGAGGTAAGTGAGAATGTAGAGGATAGCCTGTTGTGGGTCTATGAACACAGTAGCTGTGACCAGTTGTCACTTGAGAAGGAACCCGACGATAATAGTGAAAGTGGTTTAGCTGTAACTAGTGTTATGCCCGGTTTGGAGGCGCAGAATCGCTCAGACTACAATAATTTGTGTCATGTTCAGCAAACTAAATGTAATGAAGTCGTGCGGTGTTTCGATTTAAAATTAATAGACCGACTGGAAAAGGTAGCTGAAAATGTAATTCAGGAAACCCCTACACACTTTGAACTAAATGTAATGAAGACAGATGTCGATCACTTTAGTTGGAGACAAATCCAAAAGGAACTATGGGATGAGTTTGAGGAACCACCTGTACAACCTAGAATAAGCCACCCTATAATAATAGTGAATATATTGGGTATCAATGTACGTTGTCTCTTAGACAGTGGAAGTGAGGTGTGTGCGATATCTCAGTCCTTCTTTGATGAATTACCTAGTAAAGACAAGCTTACCGTAATGAGGGTATCAGGACTAAGAATAATTGGTGCGACTGGCAAGGTGTCAAAAACGGTAAAACAAGAAACTTTGCTGCCCTTTAACATTAATGGTAATTTAATTGATCATCCATGCTTAATTGTAAATAATCTCAGTATTGAGGTTTTAATTGGCATAGATTTCTTGTCAAAATATCAGAGTGTTGTTGACTTTGAAAGAAGCCAGTTAAAAATGGTCTTGCCAATAACCGGAGTAATTACAGTCCCTTTTAGTGATAAACATGTAGTAACTAATGATGAAACTTGGGAGCTGCCTATACGAGTTCTGAAAAATAGGAGATATTGGGACGAAGGTGTTAATCTTAGTAAAAGTAAGCTAAACACAGAAGAAGAAGAAGCAATTATTTTGGACAAGATAGAAGCTAAATTGCAGGAAATCGATAACATTTCAGCTAATCAGAAGGAAGAACTGAGACAGGTTTTGAAAAGGCATCATAAGATATTTTCAAATCGACCTGGCGTGGTCAAAGGTTATGAATGTCAATTAAAGGTGAAACCTGGCCAAGTGTTTTTCAGGAAGCCATACCAAATACATGTAGCTAGGAAGGAGGCGGTTCGAAGGGAGATACAGAGAGTGCTAGATTGGGGTGTGACTGAAAAAGCGGTCAGTGAGTACAATAATCCTCTTGTTGTTGTACCAAAAAGAGACGGGTGTGTCAGATTGGTCTTGGACGCTCGTTGGTTGAATGAAATAGTGGTAAGGGAAAGTGATAGACCGCAGAACATGGACGAGTTATTGTAAAAATTCCGGAGAATAAAATTCTTAACCTCTATGGACATCACGTGTGGATATTGGAATTTGCCACTGGCGGAAAGTTCAAGGAAGTACACAGCTTTCTTGTACGAAGGAGTTTGTTACCAATACCATGTGGTACCTTTCGGATTTAATATCTCTGTTTGTGCCTTCGTACGTGTGATGTGCCATGTTTTAGGACCAGCCTTAATTAATAAAATCACAGTCTACGTAGATGATCTGTTAATAGCAACTCCTAACTGGGAAGAACACATAGTTTTATTAGAGGAAGTGTTATAGGCTATTGAGAGAGGTGGCATGACACTAAAGATTGAAAAGACACAGTGCGTTATAGAGGAAATAAGTTTCTTGGGATATATGATAAGTGGAAAAGGTATTCTGCCTGACCCAGGAAAGCTAGCAGTCATTGAAAAATTTGAGCCTTCCAGAAACAAGAAGCAGTTGAGATCGATGTTCGGTCTTTTCGGCTTCTATAGGCGTTTTGTTAGTGATCAGGCTTTTAATGCGCCCTGTCTCCACCTCCTGCTGAAAAAGAATACCCGTTGGGTACGCACAGCAGAATGCCAACAGGCGTTCGAGGTGCATAAACAATCTTTAATTAGTAGTCCTATTTTACATCATCCTGATTTTGAAAAACCATTCTGTATGTCTGTTGATGCAAGTGGCTATGGTATAGCTGTGGAGATATTCCAAGTAGAAATAGAGAACGAACAAGAAGTGAACAAGACTATAGCTTTCGCAAGTCGATCTTTACAGGCAGCAGAGGGAAATTATGGCATCTCAGAACTGGAAGCATTGGCAATTGTATTTGGTGTACAGAAATTTGAGCAGTATCTATTAAGTCACAAGATAATTGTTTACAGTGACCATAAGGCGTTGACCTTTTTAGAGACCTGTAGGTTGAGGAATGTTCGTTTGGTAAGATGGTCATTATATCTCCAGCAGTTTGACCTTGAGGTTAGATATATTCAAGGGAAAGATAATTTGGTAGCTGATGGGTTATCTAGAAGTGCGGAGCTCTGTGATGACGCGGGAATTACAGCAACAGACCTAAGTGAAGTACGAATGTTTGCGTTGCACGAAGTAAAGGAAGAAAGTGCATTGAAGAGGGTGATTAAGAACTTGAGACGTGAGCATAATGCAGATGACCAGCTGAAATTAGAAAAGAGGTATTTGGGAGATGCGAACTATCATAAGGTTTCGCATAAAGGTACTCTGTTTAGGAGGAAAAAGGGTAGGTGTTTCTGAGTGGAAGCTGTGCTTTCCCTCACAACATGTACACTTACTAATCGACTATGTACACCTGAGGTATGGGCACTATGGTGCAAAGAAGTGCATTGCAAAATTAAAAGAGAAAGTTGTGTTTGACAACATGTACCACCGTGTTGCCAATCGTCTAGCATCTTGTGTAGTGTGCCAGAAAGTCCGTGCTGCTAACACCAGAATACAAGGGGATGTGCATTGAGTACAGCCAATGGAAACCCTAGAATTCCTGGCTTGTGATTTGTTTGGCCCTCTTCCTGCTCCGAGAGGTGGGTGCACCTATGTTTTTGTTGTTGTGGATGAATTTAGTAAATATGTTAAGCTATACCCAATTAAAAGAGCAAATGCAAAAACGTTGGTAGAAAAGTTGGAAAAAGATTTCTTCATGAACGTTGGCGTTCCGAAGAGTTTGCTGTCAGACAATGGGCCTCAATTTACTTCTGACAGATTTGAAGAATGTCTGGATAAAGCCGGAGTGAAACATCTGAAAATATCTGCGTTTTTCCCCCAAGGAAATATGAGTGAACGTATTATGAGAGAATTGAATATGCTTTGCAAGACTTATTGTGCTCGGAAACACTCAAGTTGGGCAGAGCACATGAAGTATTTTGAGAATGTAATTAACAACTTGGGGCATGATGCAACTGGTTTTGCGCCTTGCGAATTGATATTTGGCCAAGAACCGCACAATGTGATTGCAGATATGGTAGAATTCCCTATTCTAACGCAAATATCCACAGGCGAGAAGAAGTTAAATGCTAGGGCAAATATAAGAAAAAGAGCATTGGAAAGGAAGAAGCGTCATGACGCAAAAGCTGTACCCACCAGTTTTGAAGTAGGTCAGTTAGTCCTTGTCAAAACCAAGGAAAAATCAAAGAAAAATAATGCAGAAACAAAGAAATTCATGTTCGTATACCAAGGACCTTTCAGGATCATAGGAAAACCACATGCCAATGCACATAGGCTAGAGTACCCTAAGAGTAAAAAGCTATTAGGTGTCAGGAACGTGATCGACCTAAAGAAGTTCAGAGGTAGTGAATGATTTCTGTAGGGAGGAGGTTCTTCTGTAACCTCTACACAGTGTGGCAGCTGTGCAGTCCCAGCTGTGTGACATCATCTTTCCCATTTCAGATTTCACTCTCTCTTCATCTTTTCTATCCACCTAAAATTTCGACCTCTTCTTTCCAACACATGAAATTTTCCGTTATGGTTATCAAGCCAATAATAAACTAATGAATTCTGTAGGGAGGAGGTTGTTCTGTAACCTCTATACAGTGTGGCAGCTGTGCAGTCCCAGCTGTGTGAGATCTTCTTTCCATTTCAGGTCTCACTCATTCTTCATCTTTCCTACCTAAAAAAATTTTGACTCCTTCTTTCCAATAAAAAGAAATTAAAAAATTCTGAAACCAATGAATTCTGTAGGGAGGAGGTTGTTCTGTAACCTCTACACAGTGTGGCAGCTGTGCAGTCCCAGCTGTGTGAGATCTTCTTTCACATTCCAGATCTCACTCTCTCTTCGGCTTTCCTATCAACCTAAAATTTTGACCCCTTCTTTCCAACACGAAAATTTTCTGAAAGCAATGAATTCTGTAGGGAGAGGTTGTTCTGTGACCTCTACACAGTATGGCAGCTGTGCAGTCCCAGCTGTGTGAGATCTTCTTTCCTTTTCAGGTCTGACTCATTCTTCATCTTTCCTATCCACCAAAATTTCGGCTATTACTCTCAAATACTAAAATCTTCCGGTATGACTCTCAAGCCAGCATTAAGCTAATGGATTCCGTAGGGAGGAGATTGTTCTGTAACCTATACACGTTGTGGCAGCTGTGCAGTCCCAGCTGTGTGAGATCTTCTTTCCTTTTCAGGTCTCACTCAATCTTCATCACTCCTATCTACCAAAGTTTCAACTCCTTCTTTGCAATACTAAAATTTCCGTCATGGCTATCAAGCCATGACTTCTGTAACCATTCTGTCTACCGATTAGTGAAGAAAATACCTCATGTGACAAACCTAACAGTGACATAAACAACAGAGACGTATGATGTAATTAAGATACAAAGGTATTTGAGTAACAAGTATGTATAGAACCCTGGTAATATTATAAGAACAAAGTTGTTGTTTTATTGGAAATGGTCCACCAACAGTAATTTAAAAAGATATACAAATTCGTGTACAAGCAGGATCTGAAGTGGCAGTGAAACCTATTGTATGCTGTAGAGCTAACTAATTAATAGTAAAAGAGATTGCTTAGTGTTATGACAAATATGCAGATAAGTTGTAAGAATGAACTCACCTTGTGTAGCAAGGAATGGCAGTGTAATAGAATTGAACAGTGTTTGTGGTTGAGACGTGAAGGACACGTCCTTGAAATATTTATAAGGTTGGAGCTGGCCATTATTTGGTGTAGTGTGTGACAGCACACACCTACACGTATTGAGGTTATGAGTTGGAGGTGTGAATGCGACCATAGGTACCCTTATGTTAGATGAGACAGAGCAGCTCATGGTGTCCTATAGGTTTAAGGAATTTAGCATTACGCTCGTCCATAATTACTTAATGCACTTTAGTGGTAGGTCGAGAGATACTACCTGTGGTTTCAGCGTCCGATCGAGTGGAAATGGATTACCATGTGAGCAAACTGATCAGCTGCAATACACTATAGATATGAAATAAATGTGCTATCCTATGCTTTAAATTTTAATGGAAAGTATTACTTAAGTTCATACACTAGCAAAGTAAGTCAATACATAATTGCAGATGTGGAGCTGACACAGCAGCAGAGGACCAATAAGTGGATTTAGTAGTCACCTAAACGTAGTGTGTTTTATTCACTCAGAACTGTACTTTTACTACAAGTTACTCATATGTTCAAAGAGGCTGAGAAGATAACTGCTAATCAGATATACTATCTCTAAGAATAAGGTAATCGAAGATGAGTCAGTTAAGTAAATAAAATACAGATTTGTCAGGAATGTACCGAGCATAGGTTCAGCGTTCTGGCCCAGAAATAATAAACTGAGATTAAATAGGGCTTATGATTGTATGCCATGAGCATAAATTTTCTCTAGTACGTGACTAACGGCGTTTTGAGCCATTTGTTTACCGATTTTTTGACAGTTAAGTAACTGTGAGAGTAAAATTGAAAACGTTCTGTTAGCTTTGTTCCAGTAACATATTGAAAGATAAAATGTATATATACCCATTTCATTGTGAACCACCCTTAGATATTAAGTGAACAGAGTCTGAGGCACTCTTTTTGTTTGTTCTACGGACAAACCAGATAATGGCAGCCTGGTAGCTGCGTGAAAGCATGGAGTGACTTGGACACAACTCACAGTCACCCCTCCCCTTTCCCCATGTAATTTAGAGTGAACGTGAAGGACGCACTCCATAGCAACTTCCCCTCCTCTACCCTTGTGAATGGAAATGTAGAACGCCAGCCAAAGCCGCTACAACCACGTGTGTACAAATGAAACTGTCATGATTTGTGAAATTTTCTTTCAGGTTTAGAAAAGACTGCTAAGATATAATTATCTGTTTATGTATCATGATTAACTGTGTTATTTTCTTTGAATTTGTGTATGTAAAAATATTTGCAGACAATTTAATGGGTTTAAGATTTTCATAATTTTCATATTTTTATGTGTTTGTCTGTCTAAGGCAATATGTATGCCAAAGTGTTTCATTGATTTTGCTTAAATTTTGAGTGATAATGTTGCAGTGAACATGCCAGCAATTTAAATAATTCAAGTAGGTAATAAGTTTTATTTTAATATTTCTATATGTTTAGATTTCAATTTTAATTTTAATAGGGAGTTAAGCTGCACTCTTGCTTCCCTTTTTGTAATTAATTTTTTTCATTTACATTCAAAAAAATTAAGTAGAGGGTGATGGAGGGAAGCAGCATACTCACGCCTTATAAAAATCACATAAGTCTTTCTATTGTGTGCCAGCCTAGTCCACTGTAACAAGCTCTGACGTCATAAATATTGCGCAATACTTTAAAATGAAGTAAATAACCTGAAACTTTTCTAGCATGTCAGGAGTAATACTAAATCAATATGTGTTGAATATCAGTTCAACAACTTTAACCATTTTCGAAATTTGGACTTTTTCTGTAAAAATCATTGGCGCAACAGAAAAGAGCTAGAAACTTAAAAATTTATATTTAGATTCCTTTTGCATAATAATTTAGTAGAAACAGTATTCTGGATCTCACAAATTAAAATTTTAGTTGAAATTAATGATATTCTGGTTTTTATCTTAAAAATTAAGGAAGCAAGAGGGATTAAGTAGGCGAATAAATAAAGCTAGGATGTTTAAATTTAAGTAGAAGGGAGATCCGCTATAATCATAAAGATGTGAGTAGTTTCAACTGAATAACTATAAAACTATAGCGATAGCGTATCTCCAAAGGGCAAGTTCAGAGCTCGTCTACTGAGTGAAGTGTAATTAAATTAATTATTTAGCCCAAAATATTTGACTTAGCCACGTCAGACTTTTATTATGATTACTTACCTGTGTGCTGATTGCACATTTAAATTGAGAGCTTCATCGGCCATCAGCAAAGGAAGCAATGATTTATTCCATAACTTAAAGTGGTGCATTACTAGCCCAGCGGCTAGTCGGGAGAGCAGATTTCATCAGGCGTTCCCTTACCCGTCCGCACTTTGGCTTTATATGTAAGAAAGCTGCGTGAAAGGAGGAAGGCCTCAGTTCTCTCCAGACGCTGATTAGCGCACCACCTGTGCCGGGAGTCGTGTCGCGTCGGTATCGTTGATATAAACAGCCTCGGATGTGTAATAAGTTACTCTTGATATGCGTAACCATGAAATCGTTTTTGAGTGAAGTGTTAATTTTGGGATGACGTTAATGATCTATCTTTAGTTTGCATATGTCGTATTTTCACGTGCCTCCGCAGGACAGACATTCTACCATCATTAGCGTGGCGTTTGATGAACATTATCATCACATTATGGCGAGCATTCACTTAAACATTTAATTTCAACAGTTATAGTTGCATCAGCGCATTAGACTATGAACTGCTCAGGTAGTTGGATTGCGTGGATGCTTTTTGGTCTGTGACTTTCAGAATATAGTGAATATTTTAGAGAGAATGGTTTTTGATTATGAATCCCAGACAATCTCCTAATTCCTCAGAACTGTAAGCTGTAGGTATAAATGTATTTCTCAGATGAAGTGGGCACTAGGAATTCTAATTACAGGCTTCACGTTTTGCTAATCACTTTCTGGTTGCCAATATTGTAGTTCGAGAGCCAGTGTTGAGAATGGCAAACAACAGTATTAAATAAATAATAGGAACATTAACAATTAATCCACCCGCCGCCCCTCATATGGTGTCAATCAGCCGGGAAAGAAACTGTGTAAAAGTGAAAGTGATTTTTAAATATTCGGATTCTGGAGTGAAATGCGACATGCAACTGAGTAATAGAACAGTGATAGTGTTATGTGTGCATGTGGACGACACAACTGGATTAACAACGCATCTGTATTGACAGAGCTGACACTGAGTCTAACGGCGCTGCCGGCATCGCGAGAAGCCAGTTTCGCCTCACCGCAGTCGTCCGCTGGAGCAACCGAAGCCGCGCCTGCAGTTGCGGGCCACGCAAACACACAGCAGCCCTCGAAGTGCCATCTGCAGTTCAACGCGCCGCGTCGCATCAGTAATCCTGGTACGCCACGCCGGCAACGCCAGACGTCATGCAGAAGGAACTAAGTTAAGTGAAAAGCTGTTAAAATTTTTACTAGCCTGCACTAAAAGACTGTCGGCGATGGAGCCGCCAGAAGAAACTGAGGTTAAACTTAAATCAGAACCTATGTCTGTTGAGGGAACTGTAAATCCAGACAATGGTTCAAGTGTAAATACACATGAAAATTGTAATGATAAAATGAAATATGAACTATTGTCTCCTGACAGTAGTGTGAGAAGGGGCAATGAATCAATAATAGAGACCCCTGTAGTAAAGCAGAAATCAGAAATTGTTAATTTATTGGATGATAGTTTATCTGATGAGTTAAAAACGAAACAGTCATCAGAGGTGGTACAGTTTAAAAAGGATAAGTTAGATATGACTGATCAATCAGATGTTTCATTTCGTTTTGATGATTCTGGTATTGGAGCTAGTTTTTCGTCACCTGAGTGTGATAAAAAAAACAGCTAGTGAGCAACCCAAAGATACTGCGGCTATTGATTTAAATGTTATATTACAAGCAATAGCTACCAGTAAAGCTAAAATGACAGCTGAATTCAAGTCTGAAATAACTGAGGTCAAAAGCAGTAATGCTGAATTAAAGTATGAGATTGTGGCCAGCCAAACTAATTTTAATAAACGATTGTAGGTAATGGACAATACCTTCAAGGCTGGTTGCAATAAGTTGAAAGAGGATCTGAACAGTTTGAATTATAAAATTGATTACAATCATGAGGATATTAAGAAAAAGGTTGCTCAACAATTTTCTGAAATGTATAAAACAGTAAAATCCGAAGTTGCTGAGGTTCTCAAAGACTTCCAAATGGAAGATGCGAAGCTGGAGCACAAGTTAACAGAAAAGATCGAGGCGGAATCTGAACTGTGCTCAGATAGGTTTAAAGATGTTAATATAAAAGTAAACATATGTCAAGCAGAAGTAGATGCAATCAAAACTGATACTACTCATATTGTGCAAAGAGTAGATAATGTTGAAATGAGAGTAGAAAATATTAGTACTAACATTGCTAACATTGAGAGTAAAGTAGCTTCAGTAACTTCTGGTAATGGTAGTATACAACAAGTTGTAGCTGCAAACGCTGCATTTATCGGATGTCGCCAGATCTTGCGGTTCGATCCAGATAAAAAAAAATCCACCCGCTAGATTTCTGGAACGATTTTGAAGATGTGATTCCACCAACTTGGTCTGAACGAGAGAAACTCTCATTTATTAGAAGCCATTTAGCAGGTGACGCCATGCGTTGGTCAGCTGATGTTACGTTGAAGTGTAAAACATTAGCGAAATTTAAAACAGCTTGCATTAATGAGTATTGGTCTAGTAATAAGCAAGATGAAGTGTTGAGAGAATTTTGGGGTGGAAAACGCATCAATGCAGGCACGGAACCTATTAAGGAGTTTGCTAGGTCATGGGTTTCACGTTTGTCACGTTTGGCGGAAAAGCTGATAAATGAATTGATAATACTAGGTCTTAAAGCCAAACTGCTATGGTATTGGCAAACTAGAATTATATCAGCCCCTAGAGACAATCTGGATCGTTTCATTGAATATTTGGAACGTGTAGAGCGTGTTGCTGCCAATGAGGAGCAAGCATGTAATAACAGAAATGGTAATAACACTAGTAGTAATTTTAAGAACGAGCATAATGGGAATGTAAACATCAGAACAGTAGGTGTTCGCCATCCTAAGAGAGGTAGGAATTGGAGAAATAATTATCAGAACCAACAATGGCATTCAAATGATAGTAATTTTGTTCTGAACTAAATGATGCAGGTAAACAACAGTGCGGAAAGCAATGCTGTGCCAGTTAACTATAATAGAAATAAAGGAAACAGTAGTAGGCCGAGGCAGGAAAACTAGTTCCCGTCTATGAGGACACTGGCGCTTACCAGGCGGTTACTTTTCCTAAGCCAGTAATTACAGTAATTGGTAAGACAGATCAGAGTACTCAGACTGAACATGTGGATGAGGGGTCGGTAGCATCTAAGGATATAACAGAAATATTAGATCACTCACAGTATTTAATAGATACCATGTTAGAGACGCTTTCTAAGTGGGAAGAGAAAGAGAAGGCGTAGCAGTGCAACGGTAGGGAAGAGCTACAAAATACTGAATTGTCAGGTGAAGAAGCAGAAGAAATTCATGCTTATATTTACGATAAGGGTGATGTACTCTTATCTAAAGTGTCTGTGCAGGATGTTGATACTGTACTAATAGATTTAGGACAGGAGGTAAGTGAGAATGTAGAGGATAGCCTGTTGTGGGTCTATGAACACAGTAGCTGTGACCAGTTGTCACTTGAGAAGGAACCCGACGATAATAGTGAAAGTGGTTTAGCTGTAACTAGTGTTATGCCCGGTTTGGAGGCGCAGAATCGCTCAGACTACAATAATTTGTGTCATGTTCAGCAAACTAAATGTAATGAAGTCGTGCGGTGTTTCGATTTAAAATTAATAGACCGACTGGAAAAGGTAGCTGAAAATGTAATTCAGGAAACCCCTACACACTTTGAACTAAATGTAATGAAGACAGATGTCGATCACTTTAGTTGGAGACAAATCCAAAAGGAACTATGGGATGAGTTTGAGGAACCACCTGTACAACCTAGAATAAGCCACCCTATAATAATAGTGAATATATTGGGTATCAATGTACGTTGTCTCTTAGACAGTGGAAGTGAGGTGTGTGCGATATCTCAGTCCTTCTTTGATGAATTACCTAGTAAAGACAAGCTTACCGTAATGAGGGTATCAGGACTAAGAATAATTGGTGCGACTGGCAAGGTGTCAAAAACGGTAAAACAAGAAACTTTGCTGCCCTTTAACATTAATGGTAATTTAATTGATCATCCATGCTTAATTGTAAATAATCTCAGTATTGAGGTTTTAATTGGCATAGATTTCTTGTCAAAATATCAGAGTGTTGTTGACTTTGAAAGAAGCCAGTTAAAAATGGTCTTGCCAATAACCGGAGTAATTACAGTCCCTTTTAGTGATAAACATGTAGTAACTAATGATGAAACTTGGGAGCTGCCTATACGAGTTCTGAAAAATAGGAGATATTGGGACGAAGGTGTTAATCTTAGTAAAAGTAAGCTAAACACAGAAGAAGAAGAAGCAATTATTTTGGACAAGATAGAAGCTAAATTGCAGGAAATCGATAACATTTCAGCTAATCAGAAGGAAGAACTGAGACAGGTTTTGAAAAGGCATCATAAGATATTTTCAAATCGACCTGGCGTGGTCAAAGGTTATGAATGTCAATTAAAGGTGAAACCTGGCCAAGTGTTTTTCAGGAAGCCATACCAAATACATGTAGCTAGGAAGGAGGCGGTTCGAAGGGAGATACAGAGAGTGCTAGATTGGGGTGTGACTGAAAAAGCGGTCAGTGAGTACAATAATCCTCTTGTTGTTGTACCAAAAAGAGACGGGTGTGTCAGATTGGTCTTGGACGCTCGTTGGTTGAATGAAATAGTGGTAAGGGAAAGTGATAGACCGCAGAACATGGACGAGTTATTGTAAAAATTCCGGAGAATAAAATTCTTAACCTCTATGGACATCACGTGTGGATATTGGAATTTGCCACTGGCGGAAAGTTCAAGGAAGTACACAGCTTTCTTGTACGAAGGAGTTTGTTACCAATACCATGTGGTACCTTTCGGATTTAATATCTCTGTTTGTGCCTTCGTACGTGTGATGTGCCATGTTTTAGGACCAGCCTTAATTAATAAAATCACAGTCTACGTAGATGATCTGTTAATAGCAACTCCTAACTGGGAAGAACACATAGTTTTATTAGAGGAAGTGTTATAGGCTATTGAGAGAGGTGGCATGACACTAAAGATTGAAAAGACACAGTGCGTTATAGAGGAAATAAGTTTCTTGGGATATATGATAAGTGGAAAAGGTATTCTGCCTGACCCAGGAAAGCTAGCAGTCATTGAAAAATTTGAGCCTTCCAGAAACAAGAAGCAGTTGAGATCGATGTTCGGTCTTTTCGGCTTCTATAGGCGTTTTGTTAGTGATCAGGCTTTTAATGCGCCCTGTCTCCACCTCCTGCTGAAAAAGAATACCCGTTGGGTACGCACAGCAGAATGCCAACAGGCGTTCGAGGTGCATAAACAATCTTTAATTAGTAGTCCTATTTTACATCATCCTGATTTTGAAAAACCATTCTGTATGTCTGTTGATGCAAGTGGCTATGGTATAGCTGTGGAGATATTCCAAGTAGAAATAGAGAACGAACAAGAAGTGAACAAGACTATAGCTTTCGCAAGTCGATCTTTACAGGCAGCAGAGGGAAATTATGGCATCTCAGAACTGGAAGCATTGGCAATTGTATTTGGTGTACAGAAATTTGAGCAGTATCTATTAAGTCACAAGATAATTGTTTACAGTGACCATAAGGCGTTGACCTTTTTAGAGACCTGTAGGTTGAGGAATGTTCGTTTGGTAAGATGGTCATTATATCTCCAGCAGTTTGACCTTGAGGTTAGATATATTCAAGGGAAAGATAATTTGGTAGCTGATGGGTTATCTAGAAGTGCGGAGCTCTGTGATGACGCGGGAATTACAGCAACAGACCTAAGTGAAGTACGAATGTTTGCGTTGCACGAAGTAAAGGAAGAAAGTGCATTGAAGAGGGTGATTAAGAACTTGAGACGTGAGCATAATGCAGATGACCAGCTGAAATTAGAAAAGAGGTATTTGGGAGATGCGAACTATCATAAGGTTTCGCATAAAGGTACTCTGTTTAGGAGGAAAAAGGGTAGGTGTTTCTGAGTGGAAGCTGTGCTTTCCCTCACAACATGTACACTTACTAATCGACTATGTACACCTGAGGTATGGGCACTATGGTGCAAAGAAGTGCATTGCAAAATTAAAAGAGAAAGTTGTGTTTGACAACATGTACCACCGTGTTGCCAATCGTCTAGCATCTTGTGTAGTGTGCCAGAAAGTCCGTGCTGCTAACACCAGAATACAAGGGGATGTGCATTGAGTACAGCCAATGGAAACCCTAGAATTCCTGGCTTGTGATTTGTTTGGCCCTCTTCCTGCTCCGAGAGGTGGGTGCACCTATGTTTTTGTTGTTGTGGATGAATTTAGTAAATATGTTAAGCTATACCCAATTAAAAGAGCAAATGCAAAAACGTTGGTAGAAAAGTTGGAAAAAGATTTCTTCATGAACGTTGGCGTTCCGAAGAGTTTGCTGTCAGACAATGGGCCTCAATTTACTTCTGACAGATTTGAAGAATGTCTGGATAAAGCCGGAGTGAAACATCTGAAAATATCTGCGTTTTTCCCCCAAGGAAATATGAGTGAACGTATTATGAGAGAATTGAATATGCTTTGCAAGACTTATTGTGCTCGGAAACACTCAAGTTGGGCAGAGCACATGAAGTATTTTGAGAATGTAATTAACAACTTGGGGCATGATGCAACTGGTTTTGCGCCTTGCGAATTGATATTTGGCCAAGAACCGCACAATGTGATTGCAGATATGGTAGAATTCCCTATTCTAACGCAAATATCCACAGGCGAGAAGAAGTTAAATGCTAGGGCAAATATAAGAAAAAGAGCATTGGAAAGGAAGAAGCGTCATGACGCAAAAGCTGTACCCACCAGTTTTGAAGTAGGTCAGTTAGTCCTTGTCAAAACCAAGGAAAAATCAAAGAAAAATAATGCAGAAACAAAGAAATTCATGTTCGTATACCAAGGACCTTTCAGGATCATAGGAAAACCACATGCCAATGCACATAGGCTAGAGTACCCTAAGAGTAAAAAGCTATTAGGTGTCAGGAACGTGATCGACCTAAAGAAGTTCAGAGGTAGTGAATGATTTCTGTAGGGAGGAGGTTCTTCTGTAACCTCTACACAGTGTGGCAGCTGTGCAGTCCCAGCTGTGTGACATCATCTTTCCCATTTCAGATTTCACTCTCTCTTCATCTTTTCTATCCACCTAAAATTTCGACCTCTTCTTTCCAACACATGAAATTTTCCGTTATGGTTATCAAGCCAATAATAAACTAATGAATTCTGTAGGGAGGAGGTTGTTCTGTAACCTCTATACAGTGTGGCAGCTGTGCAGTCCCAGCTGTGTGAGATCTTCTTTCCATTTCAGGTCTCACTCATTCTTCATCTTTCCTACCTAAAAAAATTTTGACTCCTTCTTTCCAATAAAAAGAAATTAAAAAATTCTGAAACCAATGAATTCTGTAGGGAGGAGGTTGTTCTGTAACCTCTACACAGTGTGGCAGCTGTGCAGTCCCAGCTGTGTGAGATCTTCTTTCACATTCCAGATCTCACTCTCTCTTCGGCTTTCCTATCAACCTAAAATTTTGACCCCTTCTTTCCAACACGAAAATTTTCTGAAAGCAATGAATTCTGTAGGGAGAGGTTGTTCTGTGACCTCTACACAGTATGGCAGCTGTGCAGTCCCAGCTGTGTGAGATCTTCTTTCCTTTTCAGGTCTGACTCATTCTTCATCTTTCCTATCCACCAAAATTTCGGCTATTACTCTCAAATACTAAAATCTTCCGGTATGACTCTCAAGCCAGCATTAAGCTAATGGATTCCGTAGGGAGGAGATTGTTCTGTAACCTATACACGTTGTGGCAGCTGTGCAGTCCCAGCTGTGTGAGATCTTCTTTCCTTTTCAGGTCTCACTCAATCTTCATCACTCCTATCTACCAAAGTTTCAACTCCTTCTTTGCAATACTAAAATTTCCGTCATGGCTATCAAGCCATGACTTCTGTAACCATTCTGTCTACCGATTAGTGAAGAAAATACCTCATGTGACAAACCTAACAGTGACATAAACAACAGAGACGTATGATGTAATTAAGATACAAAGGTATTTGAGTAACAAGTATGTATAGAACCCTGGTAATATTATAAGAACAAAGTTGTTGTTTTATTGGAAATGGTCCACCAACAGTAATTTAAAAAGATATACAAATTCGTGTACAAGCAGGATCTGAAGTGGCAGTGAAACCTATTGTATGCTGTAGAGCTAACTAATTAATAGTAAAAGAGATTGCTTAGTGTTATGACAAATATGCAGATAAGTTGTAAGAATGAACTCACCTTGTGTAGCAAGGAATGGCAGTGTAATAGAATTGAACAGTGTTTGTGGTTGAGACGTGAAGGACACGTCCTTGAAATATTTATAAGGTTGGAGCTGGCCATTATTTGGTGTAGTGTGTGACAGCACACACCTACACGTATTGAGGTTATGAGTTGGAGGTGTGAATGCGACCATAGGTACCCTTATGTTAGATGAGACAGAGCAGCTCATGGTGTCCTATAGGTTTAAGGAATTTAGCATTACGCTCGTCCAAAATTACTTAATGCACTTTAGTGGTAGGTCGAGAGATACTACCTGTGGTTTCAGCGTCCGATCGAGTGGAAATGGATTACCATGTGAGCAAACTGATCAGCTGCAATACACTATAGATATGAAATAAATGTGCTATCCTATGCTTTAAATTTTAATGGAAAGTATTACTTAAGTTCATACACTAGCAAAGTAAGTCAATACATAATTGCAGATGTGGAGCTGACACAGCAGCAGAGGACCAATAAGTGGATTTAGTAGTCACCTAAACGTAGTGTGTTTTATTCACTCAGAACTGTACTTTTACTACAAGTTACTCATATGTTCAAAGAGGCTGAGAAGATAACTGCTAATCAGATATACTATCTCTAAGAATAAGGTAATCGAAGATGAGTCAGTTAAGTAAATAAAATACAGATTTGTCAGGAATGTACCGAGCATAGGTTCAGCGTTCTGGCCCAGAAATAATAAACTGAGATTAAATAGGGCTTATGATTGTATGCCATGAGCATAAATTTTCTCTAGTACGTGACTAACGGCGTTTTGAGCCATTTGTTTACCGATTTTTTGACAGTTAAGTAACTGTGAGAGTAAAATTGAAAACGTTCTGTTAGCTTTGTTCCAGTAACATATTGAAAGATAAAATGTATATATACCCATTTCATTGTGAACCACCCTTAGATATTAAGTGAACAGAGTCTGAGGCACTCTTTTTGTTTGTTCTACAGGACAAACCAGATAATGGCAGCCTGGTAGCTGCGTGAAAGCATGGAGTGACTTGGACACAACTCACAGTCACCCCTCCCCTTTCCCCATGTAATTTAGAGTGAACGTGAAGGACGCACTCCATAGCAACTTCCCCTCCTCTACCCTTGTGAATGGAAATGTAGAACGCCAGCCAAAGCCGCTACAACCACGTGTGTACAAATGAAACTGTCATGATTTGTGAAATTTTCTTTCAGGTTTAGAAAAGACTGCTAAGATATAATTATCTGTTTATGTATCATGATTAACTGTGTTATTTTCTTTGAATTTGTGTATGTAAAAATATTTGCAGACAATTTAATGGGTTTAAGATTTTCATAATTTTCATATTTTTATGTGTTTGTCTGTCTAAGGCAATATGTATGCCAAAGTGTTTCATTGATTTTGCTTAAATTTTGAGTGATAATGTTGCAGTGAACATGCCAGCAATTTAAATAATTCAAGTAGGTAATAAGTTTTCTTTTAATATTTCTATATGTTTAGATTTCAATTTTAATTTTAATAGGGAGTTAAGCTGCACTCTTGCTTCCCTTTTTGTAATTAATTTTTTTCATTTACATTCAAAAAAATTAAGTAGAGGGTGATGGAGGGAAGCAGCATACTCACGCCTTATAAAAATCACATAAGTCTTTCTATTGTGTGCCAGCCTAGTCCACTGTAACAAGCTCTGACGTCATAAATATTGCGCAATACTTTAAAATGAAGTAAATAACCTGAAACTTTTCTAGCATGTCAGGAGTAATACTAAATCAATATGTGTTGAATATCAGTTCAACAACTTTAACCATTTTCGAAATTTGGACTTTTTCTGTAAAAATCATTGGCGCAACAGAAAAGAGCTAGAAACTTAAAAATTTATATTTAGATTCCTTTTGCATAATAATTTAGTAGAAACAGTATTCTGGATCTCACAAATTAAAATTTTAGTTGAAATTAATGATATTCTGGTTTTTATCTTAAAAATTAAGGAAGCAAGAGGGATTAAGTAGGCGAATAAATAAAGCTAGGATGTTTAAATTTAAGTAGAAGGGAGATCCGCTATAATCATAAAGATGTGAGTAGTTTCAACTGAATAACTATAAAACTATAGCGATAGCGTATCTCCAAAGGGCAAGTTCAGAGCTCGTCTACTGAGTGAAGTGTAATTAAATTAATTATTTAGCCCAAAATATTTGACTTAGCCACGTCAGACTTTTATTATGATTACTTACCTGTGTGCTGATTGCACATTTAAATTGAGAGCTTCATCGGCCATCAGCAAAGGAAGCAATGATTTATTCCATAACTTAAAGTGGTGCATTACTAGCCCAGCGGCTAGTCGGGAGAGCAGATTTCATCAGGCGTTCCCTTACCCGTCCGCACTTTGGCTTTATATGTAAGAAAGCTGCGTGAAAGGAGGAAGGCCCCAGTTCTCTCCAGATGCTGATTAGCGCACCACCTGTGCCGGGAGTCGCGTCGCGTCGGTATCGATATAAACAGCCTCGGATGCAGTAATAAGTTACTCGGGATACGTGTAACCATGAAATCGTTTTTGAGTGAAGTGTTAATTTTGGGATGACGTTAATGATCTATCTTTAGTTTGCGTATGTCGAATTTTCACGTGCCTCCGCAGGACAGACATTCTACCATTATTAGCGTGGCGTTTGATGAACATTATCATCACATTATGGCGAGCATTCACTTAAACATTTAATTTCAACAGTTATAGTTGCATCAGCGCATTAGACTATAAACTGCTCTTGTAGCTGGATTGTGTGGATGCTTTTTGGTCTGCGACTTTCAGAATATAGTGAACATTTTAGAGACAATGGTTTTTGATTATGAATCCCAGACAATCTCCTAATTCCTCAGAGCTATGAGCTGTAGCTATAAATGTATTTCTCAGATGGGCACTAGGAATTCTAATTACAGGCTTCAGGTTTTGCTAATCACTTTCTATCACTCTCTACTTAACAATCATAAACAATCGCTCACTCACCGATAGATCTGTACCTACAGATTGGAAAATTGCGCAGTTTGCACCAGTGTTTAAGAAGGGTAGTAGGAGTAATCCATCGAACTACAGACCAATATCATTGACATCGGTTTGCAGTAGGGTTTTGGAGCATATACTGTATTCAAACATTATGAATCACCTCGAAGGGAACGATCTATTGATACGTAATCAGCATGGTTTCAGAAAACATCGTTCTTGTGCAACGCAGCTAGCTCTTTATTCGCACGAAGTAATGGCCGTTATCAAACAGGGAATCTCAGGTTGATTCCGTATTTCAGGATTTCCGGAAAGGTTTTGACACCGTTCCTCTCAAGCTACTTCTAATCAAGCAGCGGGCCTATGGGGTATCGTCTGAGTTGTGCGACTGGATTCGTGATTTCTTGTCAGGAAGGTCGCAGTTCGTAGTAATAGACGGCAAATCATCGAGTAAAACTGAAGTGATATCAGGTGTTCCCCAGGGAAGCGTCCTGGGACCTCTGCTGTTCCTGATCTATATAAATGACCTGGGTGACAATCTGAGCAGTTCTTTTAGGTTGTTCGCAGATGATGTTGTAATTTACCGTCTAGTAAGGTCATCTGAAGACCAGTATCAGTTGCAAAGCGATTTAGAAAAGATTGCTGTATGGTGTGGCAGGTGGCAGTTGCTAAATAACGAAAAGTGTGAGGTAATCCACATGAGTTCGGAAAGAAATCCATTGGAATTCGATCACTCGATAAATAGTACAATTCTCAAGGCTGTCAATTCAACTAAGTACCTGGGTGTTAAAACCACGAACAACTTCAGTTGGAAAGACCACATGGATAATATTGTGGGGAAGGCGAGCCAAAGGTTGCGTTTCATTGGCAGGACACTTAGAAGATGCAACAAGTCCACTAAAGAGACAGCTTACACTACACTCTTTCGTCCTGTTAGAATCTTGCTGCGCGGTGTGGGATCCTTACCAGGTGGGATTGACGGAGGACATCGAAAGGGTGCAAAAAAGGTCAGCTCGTTTTATATTATCACGTAATAGGGGAGAGAGTGTGGCAGATATGATACGCGAGTTGGGATGGAAGTCATTAAAGTAAAGATGTTTTTCGTCGCGGCGAGATCTATTTAAGAAATTACAGTCACCAACTTTCTCTTCCGAATGCGAAAATGTTTTGTTGAGCCCAACCTACATAGGTAGGAATGATCATCAAAATAAAAGAAGAGAAATCAGAGCTCGAACAGAAAGGTTCAGGTGTTCGTTTTTCCCGCGCGCTGTTCGGGAGTGGAATGGTAGAGAGATAGTATGATTGTGGTTCGATGAACCCTCTGCCAAGCACTTAAATGTGAATTGCAGAGTAGTCATGTCGATGCAGATGTAGATGGTTGCCAATATTGTAGTTAGAGAGCCAGTGTTGAGAACGGCAAACAACAGCATTAAATAAATAATAGGAACATTAACAATTATTCCACCCGCCGCCCCACACAACGTTTCTTAGACCCAAAAGAAGGCCGCTGCAACATTTTTTTTTTTACATTATGACGCGGTACCATACCCAGAAAACTTTTATGTTGACTGACTCTGGCCGCGGAAGCCTACGGAAAGTGAGGAATTGTTTCCCTGTTAGTCTTTTTAGCTCCTTGCTGCAGATCAGATGGGATACGCGGCGAGTGTCAGGATCTAACTTCCACGCAATCAAATTAGCCACATATCGAACTTGTCTGATCGACAGAGATCCACAGGTACGAATCGTCTATATCTTCCCTTATCTTGCTCAATGTATTTTTATGTAAAGTACCTAAATAGTTCTTACTCAGGGTGGATTCTGATGGAATGTTGCGGCAACAGCACTTATCTATAAAGCTTTGAACTGTCTATTTTCAACTGCATTGAATGGTACGTTTGCTGCTACAATGGCTCGACACAGTTAAAGAGGTAATGAATTTTTGTTTATTGCATTTGGTTTAGTCACAATCGTTCTGAGCCGTGTGTGGGTCTTGCTCGTGCCATCTCCCTCTTTTACATTCTGTTTTTACTGTACTGCCACCTCGTTTTGTTAATTCAATTACTGGTGTTACACAGTTGCTGCCTTGGCCGCCCGTGAGGGGCAGCAGCAGTGCTTATCGATATATGACCGGCGTATTATGTCTGCTGGACTGCTATTACTTCCCGGTTGTCGTGTGTTGAGAAGCGGGTTCGTATCTGGCAGTGAGTTCCAACGCGCCAGCGGTGGAGTTCGGATCTGGCAGTCGGACGGTTGGGACGCGGCAGGAGTCGTCGGGTTGCAGCGGCACTGAGGTTCGGATGTCCGTGACTCTCCTCACCGTTGCTGGCACACATGGTTTCATTAGGGACGGTTCTGGTTGATCGTCGGTTGGTCGTCTTACCAGACGACGTGATTGCTCGCCGATCGTTTATGGGTTGGAGTTGTATACGTCTCAACTCGTGGTTCGTCCTCGTTATTGCATAGTCACTGTTTCTACCAATGGTCGCTTTATTCATCCAAGTGTTTGTGATATTGAGTGTAGCTTGTGATGTCGACTGCCCAGTTAATTTAGTGCTGTTTCCATGTTGATGTGTGCCGGCCGCGGTGGTCATGCGGTTCTAGGCGCTCAGTCCGGAACCGCGCGACTGCTACGGTCGCAGGTTCGAATCCTGCCTCGGGCATGGATGTGTGTGATGTCCTTAGGTTAGTTAGGTTTAAGTAGTTCTAAGTTCTAGGGGACTGATGACCTTAGAAGTTAAGTCCCATAGTGGTCAGAGCCATTTGAACCATGTTGATGTGTAGCAGTTGGTCGGTTGGCGCAGTCGCGACGCTGCTGCCACTCGCCGACAGGAAGGTGCGGGTAGCTATCACCGGCCCGACGATTGCCGACACACATGTATTGAGTGGGGACGACTTTGGTTGACCGTCGGTCGTTCTTCTTGTTACACGACGTGTATTTGGCTGGCGATTGCTTATGGGTTGGCTGTGTGCGCCGACTCGTGGTTCGTCCTTGTTATTGCACAGTCACTGCCGTGAGCATCGTCTAGTGCTCGTGCAGATGTTCGTGGAGCTGTGTGTAGTTATGTGATTTTCACTGAGAAGTATATTTAAGTGTTACTGCCTCTGAGTTAGTCGGTCGTTTGACTAAAGGACAGCCGGCCGGAGTGACGGTTCTAGGCGCTACAGTCTGGAACCGAGCGACCGCTACGGTCGCAGGTTCGTGTCCTGCCTCGGGCATGGATGTGTGTGATGTCCTTAGGTTAGTTAGGTTTAATTAGTTCTAAGTTCTAGGGGACTGATGACCTCACAAGGGAACCTCCCCATCGCACCCCCCTCAGATTTAGTTATAAGTTGGCACAGTTCATAGGCCTTGAAAAACTGAACACAGATCAATCGAGAAAACAGGAAGAAGTTGTGTGGAACTATGAAAAAATAAGCAAAATATACGAACTGAGTAGTCCATGTGCAAGATAGGCAATATTAAGGACAATATGAGCTGAGGAGCACCGTGGTCCCGTGGTTAGGACGGTTAGCGTGAGCAGCTGTGGAATGAGAGGTCCTTGGTTCAAGCCTTCCCTCGCACGAAAATTTTAACTTTTTATTTTCAGTTTATGTGACAAACACTTATGTTTTCATCACTTTTTAGGAGTGATTATCACATCCACAAGAAAACCTAAATCGGGCAAGGTAGAAGAATCTTTTTACCCATTCGCCAAGTGTACAAGTTAGGTGGGTCGACAACATATTCCTGTCATGTGACGCACATGCCGTCACCAGTGTCGTATAGAATATATCAGACGTGTTTTCCTGTGGAGGAATCGGTTGACCTATGACCTTGCGATCAAATGTTTTCGGTTCGCATTGGAGAAGCACGTCCTTTCGTCGACTAATCGCACGGTTTTGCAGTGCGATCGCAAAGCACAGACACTAAACTTATTACAGTGAGCAGAGACGTCAATGATCGAACGGACAGATCATAACTTTGTGAAAATAAAGAAAGTATACTTTTCACCCGAGGGAAGACTTGAACCAAGGACCTCTCATTCCACAGCTGCTCACGCTAACCACGGGACCACGGTGCTCCTGAGCTCACATTATCCTTGATGTTGCCTATCTTGCACATGGACTACTCAGTTCGTATATTTTGCTTATTTTTTTCATAGTTCCACACAGCTTCTTCCTGTTTTCTCGATTGATCTGTGCTTAGTTTTTCAAGGCCTATCCACGGTGCCAACTTATAACTAAATCTGAGGGGGGTGCGATGGGGAGGTTCCCTTGTCAGAAGTTAAGTCGCCTAGTGCTCAGAGCCATTTTTGACTAAAGGACATGGTTTTTCGGGTCGTCCACCCCTTATGGGTTGTCTGGGATCCGTTTTTTTTTTTTTTTTTTTTTTTTTTCCACAGTATGTGCTGTCAGCATCGGTGGAATTTTGGTGCAAGTGCGAAGCGGAACTCACCTTGAGCATTGGTCCGCTGCTGTAGGTCGGTTGGGCTGTTGTCGACTCGTGAATGGTTGGCCCGACTGCCTGTCTCCCCTAAGCGAACATTAATATTTCAAGTGCAGACCGACCCCTGATAACTTCTGAGCACCATTGGCTGTACTGCCTTTTCTTATAGGTGTTTGACTGTGTATTTTAATGGCTCATAGCCGATGGTTTGAATTTGTCAGCTTTTAATTCGGTTTTAAATAATGGGCCTTCTGCCTTTTGAATTGTTTTAATCGAGCATGGGCTTTCAGCCGTCTTAAAACTAAAATTCCTTACTTGTTAGGTCTTAGTTGTTTGGGCCTTCAGCCTCAATTAAATAATTTTGGATGAAGATTTGGGCCTTCTGCCTTTTGAAAATTTATTGTAGTTGTGTTTTAAACCATGGGCCTTCAGCCGTTTTAAAAAATTAAGGAGGTTGTGCCCTTAAGCCATAAGAGTGTGTGATATATTCAGTCGATAGTTAAGCTCGGAAATTTGCGCTGTAATGTTCGGGCAACTAAATAAAGTAATGTGTGTTCGAGTGTAACTGACAGCCGCTCATTTTTGGCCCCTTTAAAACAATTTCAACTACCTGTTCTGTCCTGCGGATTTAACCCAGCGTTTCACATTTGTTTCAAGTTTGACTTTACTTTTTAAATTTGCCTGGTGTTTAATCCCTGCAACCTGCTGACTTAAATGAGACCTCTGTTCAGAACGTACCTAAAAACAAAAAGAAATGAGAAATACTTTCAGGAAGAATTTACGTACGAGATCTACTTAGCAAATTTAAGCTATATTGAGGGTTAGAAGAAATATTTTTGGATTCGCATGTGTCTGGTCCAAGTTAACTCGGGAAAAACAGTGGTATTACTGCTCTCTGAGAGTGCGTAGCAGATAAAAAAAATGGTTCAAATGGCTCTAATCACTATGGGACTTAACATCTGAGGTCATTAGTCCCCTAGAACTTAGAACTACTTAAACCTAACTAACCTAAGGACATCACATACATCCATGCCCGAGGCAGGATTCAAATCTGCGACCGTAGCGGGCGCGCGGTTCCAGACTGACGCGCCTAGAACCGCTCGGCCACACTGGCCGGCAGCAGATAAAAGGTTAACATTTTAATTATGTCTTTGTTGAACACAATACAATGAATAACTCTTCCATCTGCAGAGAAATTAGGAAATTCTTGTAACCACTGACGAATCAGCGATGATCTGGTGCTGGCTACTTTCGGCATGCTTGACTTTACTCAAATACACTGTCACTGCGGAATATTTCACCACATCCTAGCAGCACGCTGACAGACTGAATGAAGACAGTGCAGGTGTTTTAAACAGGCTGTTCCGACAAGGCAGGAAGGCGCCGGAGGCAGATGACAACGCTCCTCCGTGCCCTACCGGCCCTTTTTTTATCTCACTTTGTTCGTTATTGTTCGTTCTGTTTGTTCGGGGAGGACGTCCCATGACGCTTGTTCAAGTTCATCGTTAACCCATTAACTCAGTTTTTCCTTTTATTACGGAGGGTAGCTAACCCCCCGACCGAACACGCTGAGCTAACGTGCCGGCGGTTCGACGGTTCACAGCGAGCGACAACGCTCTGCGGAGCAGGGCGGGCTGGAACAGCGAGTCGTATGGTGTCGTCGTGTGACTCACGACTGGCGTTCACGCTTGCAAGCAAAGCAGTTGTCATTCAGTTACTGTTTTGTAAGTAGCCGGGAAGACCAGAAGAGTAGTTTTTGTCATAGAAATTTTGTCTGACTGGATTTTTAAAAATTTGGTATAGTCAGGTTCTGACATGAAATCAGGTATTTTCAGGATTTTTAAAAATGAGGTACAATCAGGTTCTAACATGAAATTAGGTATTTTAGGTTCTATAAAATTACAATTTTAGATAAAATATTTGCGTAATTCTTAGCCCCGAAGGCCGCGAGAGAATGTTAGTCGTAAGAAATTTTATTTAACTGGATTTTTTAAACTTAGGTACAGTCAGGTACTAACTTGAAATTAGGTATTTTTAGGTGCTATAAAACTAGCGTTTTCGAGCATAAATTGGCGTACTTCGTGTATGTACAACTTTTATTGCCTTTATTTAATGAGGAATAAAATAGGTTTTTACTTAAAATCCGAGGTCTACTGATCAGCTCACACGGAAGAAGACACGGGAACACCACACAAGTCTGTGGATTGCAGTCGAAGAACCAAAGTCATCACTCTTCTTTTTCCGGGCTTCAAGATTTGCCAGAGGTGATTACCGACAACATATATTGGCTCTAACGAATAAATGAGTTGAAGTCTTACAATCCGCAGAGAAGGCAACTCTATTTAAGAAGACGTTTTGAGAACTTACTGAATTGTGGCATTCTAACAACGGTGACAACACAGATGTGGGCCCAATTTCATTGTGTGGAAGCCCCTTAGTCACCAGAGGAATAAACTAGTGTTGCACCAAAGCCCCTCAATAACAACAAGGCTCCTGGAGGTAAGTGGTATAACAGCTGAGATGCTCCGTTTCGATGAATGCTTTAAAGCTATTTACAATCTACCTTTTGGACTGTAGAAATAATTCCTGAAGAATGAGAGGGTGCAATTATACGTCCCATGTTCAAGAATGGGATGCTACGCAAGCATCCAACTACTGAGAGATTTGATTACTTGTAAATGGTTACAGAGCCTTTACAACGTCGCTGATAAACTGCATGAAACCATTTGCTGAAGAAATAGTAGGCCACTATCAACGACAAACTTGGACGGTCGACTCTGGACCACATATTTGCCTTGAGTCAGCTGATACAAAAATGGTATGAATTCGATCAGAAATTGCACCTAAATTTTAGTGATAATCGACAAGCTTTTGACAGGATCGACAGCTCCATGTTACGGAAAACCTTAGAGGAATTTGGTATCACATCGGAATACATCCGACTAATTCTAGCTTGCTGCTCTCACTCATATCGTAGAGTACGGTTCGGCAACCAACTATCACCATCATTCAGTATTCAGAATACACTGAGACAAAGAGATGCAGTGCTGCACATGATATTCAACTTGTCCTTGGTAAAAGTAAGCCATAACATTGATCGAATGAGAGAAATGGTAGGAGGTGACACAACCCTGGCATTTTATGACGATTTTGTGATTCTTGATAACACCGTGAAGCAAGAATGCTTCGATATTTCTGGATTTCCTCACAATACAAAGAAAACTGGGCTAGTAGTGAATGGAGATGAAACCAAGTATCTCGTTGTATGACACGGTCACTCTAATTGTATGTAATTAATCATATGGCATGCATTATTTAAGCACCTTGCCAAACAATGAATTACAAATTCAGTGACTACTAAGTGAAACAAGAATCACAATTAAAATGGTTTATTACGTTAAAATGACTCATAAATCATCTGACAAGTAATAATAGATCGAAAGTAGAACCTTGGCACACCTGTAAAAGGGTGTGGGGTAAGATTCTAATTATCACGTATAAAAATGAAACTATGGCAGTCCGACAAGTTGAACCAGGATTGTTGCGATTTTAGCGTGAAAGAAAGGTAACATTAGAGGAGAGAATACGTTGCATCTTTGATTGGAGCTGGAAGCACATTGATCGTTCGAATATGAAAGCAGGTCTTCAGTCGGAACCTTGAGGTCACTGCAATTTATAAAAATGACTATACTGTCCCTACGGTGCATGTTGCAATCTGTGCGCGATATCAGCACATCAAATTGTAGGTGGGGGCAGAAGCAGCTGCAGAATCTGTCATTACTGGCACACCAACGACACTGGCCTCCAGCTAACTTTGAGTCACTCCGAAATCTATCAAAGTTCTTCAGCTTATCTGCTCGGAGATGAACTCTGGCAGCGTCGCAGGCCAGCTAAAGACTGATGATGGAGGTTTCCGAAGTGTCGAAAGCTGAAAATTCGAATGGATTCTTAGTTACGAATTGTAAAAATTTCTGCGTTGTGTATTCATTACTCTGTTCATATTGGCAGGGCTAGTTGTATGCCAACTTCCATTTTAAGGACAGCCGCTGTGGCCGAGCGGTTCTAGGTGCTTCAGTCCGGAATTGCGCTGCTGCTATGGTCGCAGGTTCGAATCTTGCCTCGGGCATGGACGTGTGTAATGTCCTTACGTTAGTTAGATTTAAATAGTTCTAAGTCTAGGGGACTGATGACCTCAGATGTTAAGTCCCATAGTTCTTAGAGCCATTTTAACGATCCATTTTAAGGGCCAGTAGTGTATATCAGGGGTGACGCAATGCAGACTGCTAGCCTCAGCATACTGTAGATCTTCTCAGCTTGGCGATTCTGTACAAACTCAATCCTATTGTCACCTTGACAACACAATACAGGTATGTACATTTTCAGTATCCACGTGTTAAGCAAGCAGGTCTAACTGCATCCCCTCAGAAGACGAAATTCTCCTACCGTTAAATCCATCATGGATGGTATGAACACTGACGAGCTTCTTGGTGAATGTTCTTACAACCTACTTGTTCAGATACACTGTTCAGTCACGTTAATATGACTACATGTAAGAATTCTGAAAAAGACCTGTTACAGAGTGGACCTCTGCGAGACGGGCAGGAAAAGTTACTGCGTTTCTGCAAGATACCGGCAGGGATGTGGAACCATGCCGATCTAGCGCAGTGGCCAACTGCGCTAGGTTTCTCGGACAAGGATCCATGGCGTGAACCGCCCGATGGTCCAAAACTCTCGTGATTAAGTTTAAATCCGGTGTGTTTGATAGCCAGGAGGGTACGGTTAACTCATCCTGGCGCTCTTCAAACAATGGAAGTATACTGTGAGCTGTGTGACACATTGCATTGTCTTGTTGGTAGATACCATAGTGCCGAGGGAAAACGAACTGCATGTAGTATTATATAACCCAAGGATAGATGCATACTTGCGTTGATCCATTACGCCTTCGCTGGTCATCGAAACTCAGACGTAGAGGGACTCATCACTGACGACAATTCTACTCCTGTCAATGAGACTGACGGTAGCCCACCATGCGGCTCGACAACCAGAAGTGATTGTCTGGGCTACCATTTATTTCGTAGCCGGACGCCTTAGTTGTCATCTGCGGTGCCCTTAAAGCAGATCGGTAATTCGGCTCTATTCTGCTACCCGCTTTGTTGCCCTTCACGGCTGTCATCCTGAGCTTATATTTCAGCGAGACAGTGCCCGCCAGCACACAGCTAGTGTTTGTACTGCTTGTCTTAGAGCTTGCCAAATCTTTCATTGGCCAGCAAGGTAGCCAGATCTCTCCCAGACTTAGAAATTTTTGAGCATTCTGGGCAGAGCATCCATCCAGGGATTTTCAAGATCTACCGCGTGAAGTGGATGTAATTTGCCACAATATCTCTTAGGAGGACATCTTACAACCCTGTCAACCATTTCCAAGCCGAATCACTGCTTTCTAAGTGCCAGATGTGGATCAATGCGCTATTAAATTGCTCAGTTTGTTAAGCTCTTTCTCTTGAGTAAATCATCCAATTTTTATGAATTTGCACATCTATCGGTTACCGTCGCACTCGGATAATTTCTTTGTGGTGAGCTGTTTCTTTATTTTTTCATTATTTTGAGTGTATTTCTTTGTCAATGGGTAAATGATATTTACATGTGTCTCCTGTCACGTCTACCGCAATATCATATCCATTAACATGTAGTCTCACTATTTGTACTTGAACATGAAAGCCATTCGATCTTTCTCTCTAGTCGCGACCCTTTTACACAATAAGTAATTTGTTTGTGGGCTTCCTGCATCATCCTTTGCCTTGTAACAGAGCCAGATAAACTTGCACACCGCATGAAAGTGCGGCAGTGTTTGAGGTAAGCAAGGTAGTTCAGGGAACACATGTCAACAGACGACGCTAAGGAGGTGGTATCAGTGCTTATGACGGCTCCAAGCAATAATAACACAACATGCTACCAAAGTCGTTATTATGACTCATACTGCAGACGTTGTCCAGCAATTATAAGTGCGAAATGCATCATCAGACGTGGGTTGAAAATTTATTTCTTGTTTAGCACAGAGCCTGTTCAGCTTTCACAACAAATAAAGATCGTTTAGGAAATACCATGAGACTAAAGCATTTGCTCATTTCAACTGTCTGGAGAAAGCAACATCGCTCTCTGAAAAGTTCAGGCTGAAGCGGAAACTCTGTGTGTAAAATATCTAATATCGATTAGGGTCCAAATAGCATATTCTGTAGCTTCTAGACGCTTAAATCTTATTTTTTATTCCTGGAAAATGAGTTCGCTGTCAGTGTTGTGGGAGATGACTGTCCCATTTCACTAACAGCTATGAAGGATTCAGCAGCTGTAGAGATGGAGCTAACGGAACTACAAGAATGTGATAAACTCAAAGGAGACTGTTGTCCAACTGTTTAATTTTTAAGAAGGTTCCAGAAGAGAAATACCCACCACAAGAGACATACCCATCATTTACAAATGTGTATATGGTGTCTCAATTGTCCATAACTTACTTCGGGGTAACTTCAATAGTAATTTTGCTCATATGTTTCTGATTTATTTCATATTATGCCCAATAAACACATTTATTCGTAAAGGGAAATGTGTACATGAGATAATACTTACACGTGTTGCAAAGGTGGAGGGCACACAATTCATGGAGGCATAATAGTCCTTGTAGCGGCCTGCGTAGTTTTTCTCACCTACAACATATGTCATGATATTTAGGAATCGTATTGTCCCTTATTGTTTACATCCTATACCAGAGTCATTATTCTACTGCACACGGGACACGGTGTCAAACTATCTCGTTATAATTAATCCAATGCAAACAGGCTGGTATATGCATGCGTATTCAAATACCGAGATATGTAAACAGGCAAAATAAGGTGTTGCGGTCGCCAACGCCTATGTAAGAAAACAAGTGTCCAGACCAGTTGTTAGAAAAGTGCTGCAGTGACAATGGCAGGTTATCAAAATGTGAATGAGTTTGAACGAGGTGTTATAGTCAGCGCATGAGCGATGGGACGCAAGATCTCCGAGGTAGCGATGAAACGGAGATTTTCCCGTACGACTATTTCACGGGAGTACCATGAATATCAGGAATCCGGTATAACATCAAATCTCCAACCTCGCCGTGGCAACAAAGAGATCCTGCAAGAACGGGACTAACAACGACTGAAGAGAATCGTACAACTTGACAGGAGTGCAACCCTTCCGCGAATTGCTGCACATTTCAATTCTGGGCTATCAACCAGTGTCTGCCTGCGAATCATTCAACGAAACATCATCGATATGCGCTTTCGGAGCCGAAGGCCCACTCGTGTAGACTTTATGTCTTCATGACACAAACCCTTACGCCTTGCCTGGGCCCGTCAACATCGACATTGGACTGTTGATGACGGGAAACATGTTGCCTGGTCGGAAGAGTCTCGTTTCAAAATGTAACGAGTAGATAGAGACATCCTCATGAATCTATTCACCCTACACGTCAGCAGGGGACTGTTCAAACTGTTGCGGGCTCTGTAAAGATGTGGGGCGTGAGCAGCTGTAGTGACATGGGACCTCTGATACGTCTCAAAATGGCTCTGAGCACTATGGGACTTAACATCTGAGGTCATCAGTCCAATAGACTTAGAACTACTTAAACCTAACTAACCTAAGGATATCACACACATCCATACCCGAGGCAGGATTCGAACTTGTGACCGTAGCAGCCGCGTGGTTCCGGACTGAAGCGCCTAGAACTCCTCGGCCACCGCTGCTGATACGTCCAGATACAACTCTGTCAAGTTACAAGTACGTAAGCATCCTGTCTGATCGCCTCCATCCATTCATGTCCATTGTGCATTCCGACGGACTTCGGCAGTTCCAGAAGGACAATGCGACATCCCACGCGTCCAGAATTGCTACAGAGTAGCTTCAGGAACACTCTTCTGAGTTTAAACACTTCCGTTGGCCACCAAACTTCCCAGAAATTTACATTATTGAGAATATCTGGGATGCCCTGCAACGTGCTGTTCAGAAGAGATCTCCACTCCCTCGTAATCTTAGGAACTTATGGGCAGCTCTGCAGGATTCATGGTGTCAGTTCCCTCCAGCACTATTTCAGACACTAGTCGAGTCCACGCCACGACATGTTGCTGCACTTCTGTGTGCTCGCACAGCCCTATACGATATGAAGATGTACCAGTTTCGTTGGCTCATCAGTGTACTTTAACTCACACAGTATGCGACTTTTTCGAAGCAGTATTAACAGAGTCGGGGCGTGGAATGTCAGAAGCTTGAACGTGGTAGTGTGGGGCGGCGAGTAAGAATTGGGAAATATTGTAGTACAAATGTTTGTTTGTTGAATCAGCTTCTGGCTGTTAGAATATTGTTAAAGCTGTCTTTCGCCGTTCTCAACACTGGCTCTCTATTTACGTGTTAGCCCCCAGAAAGCGATCTAATAAAACGTGAAGCTTATAAAAAGAGTTCCTAGTGCCCACTTCACCTGAGAAATCTATTATAGCTGCAGCTTGTAGCTCTGAGGAATCAGGAGATTGTCCGGAATTTATAATCAAACACGATTTTCCAAAATAGTTGAGTATATTCTGAAATTCACTGGTAAAATTACAAGTATCCTTTCAACCTACTAACAGAGCAGTTCAGAGTCTAATGCGCTGATGCAACTATAAATGTCCGAATTAAATGTTGAAATGAATGCTCGCCATAATTTGATGAGAGTATTTCATCAAACGCCACGCTAAATAATTGGTAGAATGTCTGTCCCGCGGCGGCACGTGAAAATACGACAATACGCAAACTGAAGCTAGAAAATGAAAATCACTTGACATGACTTCATGGTTACGCGCATCTCTAGTAACTTAATACGGCACCCGAGGCTGTTCTTCGCAGTGATACCGATGCGGCGCGACAGCCGACACACATGGCGTGTCATTCAGCATCTGGAGAGAACTGGGGCCTTGCTTCTTCGCGCAGCGCTCTTATATATAAATCCGCGGCGCGGACGGCTAAGGGAACGCCGGATCAAATCGGCTGTCCCGACTAGCCGCTGTGCTAGTAACGCACCACTTCAAGTCACATAATAAATCATAGCTTCTCTTGCTGATGGCCGATGAAGCTCTTAATTTTAATGTGCATTCAGCACGCAGGTAAGTATTGATAATAAAATTTTGACGTGGCTAAGTTAAATATTTTGGGCGAGAGAATTAATTTAATTGCACTGCACGCAGCAGATGAGCTCCGAACAGTCCCTTTTGGGATCCGCTATCGTTATAATTTTATAGATATTCAAAAGAAACTTCACACATCTTCATAGTCATAGCGGACCTCCAACCTATTTAAATCTAAACATCCTAGCCTTATTTCTTAGCCTACTTAATCTATCTTGCTTCCTTCAGTTTTGAGACGAAAACCACAAAATCATGATTTTCCACTAAAATCTTAATTTGTGAAATCCAAAGTACAGTTTTTATTAAATCATTATGAAAGCTGAATCTAAATATAAATTTTGAAGTCTCTAGCTCTTTTCTGTTGCGCCAATTATTTTTGCAGAAAAACGTCCAAATTTCGGAAATGGCTTAAGTTATCGAACTGATATTTAACACACATTAATTTATCATTATTCCTGACATGCTAGAAAAGTTTTACGTCATTTGCTTGATTTATGAGGTATTGCGCAACATTTATGACGTCAGAGCTAGTTACAGCAGACTGGCTGGCACACAATGATGTGAATTTACTACAGCGTGAGTAGGCTGCTTCCCTACATCACCCTCTACTTAAATTTTTTGTTTATGAATGTTAATGAATGAAAAAAAATTTAATTACAAAAAGGGAAGCAAGAGTACAGTTTAACAACCTATGAAAAATCAAAATTGAAATATAAACATGTAGAAACATTAAAGAAAACTGATTACCTACATTAATTATTTAAATTGTGGGCATGTTCACTGCCTTTTAAACAATGTCATTACTCAAAATTTTGAGCAAAGTCAATGAAATATTTTGGCATACATATTGCCTTAGACAACCTCAGACTCTGTTCACTTAATATCTAAGGGTGGGTCACAATGAAATGGGGATATATATATATATATATATATATATATATATATATATATATATATATATATATATATATATATATATATATGGCAACGGCCTTGCCGCAGTGGCTACACCGGTTCCCGTGAGATCACCGAAGTTAAGCGCTGTCGGGCGTGGCCGGCGCTTGGATGGGTCACCATCCTGCCGCCATGTGCTGTTGCCATTTTTCGGGGTGCACTCAGCCTCGTGATGCCAATTGAGGAGCTACTCGACCGATTAGTAGCGGCTTCGGTCAAAGAATTCCGTCCTAACGGTCGGGAGTGCGGTGTGCTGACCACACGCCCCTCCTTATCCGCATCCTCCTCGGAAGATGACACGGCGGCCGGACGGTCCCGGAAGGGCCACTTGTGGCCTAAAGACGGAGCTAGAAAAATATATATATATATATATATATATATATATATATATATATATATATTCAGCTTTCAGTATTTTGCTGGAACAAAGTTAACAGAACTTTTTCAGTATTACTTTCGCGGTTACTTAATTGTCATAAAATCGGTAAACAAAAGGCTCAAAACGCCGTTAGTCACGTACTAGAGAAAATTTATGCTCTAGGCATATAATCATAAATCATATTTAATCTGAATTAATCCTCTCTGGGTCGGAACACTGAACCAATGCTCGGTACATTCCTGACACATCTGTATTTTATTCACTTAGCTGACTCATCGTTGATTACCTTATTCTTAGAGATAGTATGAGTATGATTAGTGGTTGTTTTCTCAGCTTCTTTGTACATGTAACTTTTGGTAATAGTACAGTTGTGAGTGTTCAAAACACACTACGTTTAGTTCACTACTAAATCCACTTATTGGTCCTCTGTTATTGTCAGTTCCACATCTGCAATTAGGTACTTACTTACTTTGAAGTGTATTTATGCTGAGCTAAAATAATGTTTTACGTTTGTCATTACGTTATTCAATTATGTTGCTAGTGTATGTACTTATTTAACACTCACTCTATTAATATTTAAAGCATAGGATAGCACATTTTATTTCATATTCATAGTGTATAGCAGCTGATTAGTTTGCTCACGTGGCAATCCATTTCCACTTGATCGGACGCTGAAACCACAGGTAGTCTCTCTCAGACCTACCCCTAAAGTGCATCAAGTAAATATGGACGTGCGTAATGCTAATTTCCTTAAACCTATAGGACACCATGAGCTGCTCTGTCTCATCTAACATAAGGGTACCTATGGTCGCATTCACGCCTCCAACTCATAACCTCAATACGTGTAGGTGTATTCTTTCACACACTACATCCAAAATAATGGCCAGCTCCAACCTTATAAATACTTCAGGGACGTGTTCTTCACGTCTCAACCACAAACACTGCTCATATCTATTATACAGCCTTTCCTTGCTACACCAGGTGAGTTTATTCTTACAAATTATCTGCATATTTTTCGTAACACTAAGCAATCTCTTTTACTATTTCTTAGTTAGCTCCAATGCATACACTAGGTTTCACTACCACTTCAGATCCTGCTCGTACATGAATTTGTACTTCTTTTTAAAATATTATTGTGGGACCATTTCCAATAAAACAACACTCTGTCCTAACAATATTACCAGGCTTCTATACATAATTGTTACTCAAATACAGTTGTATCTTAATTACGTCATACTTCTCTATTGTTTGTCACTATTAGGTTTGTCATATCAGGTATTTTGTTTCACTAATCGGTGGATAGAATGGTTACATAATTCATGGCTTGATAGCCATAACAGAAAATTTAATTTGTTGTAAAGAAGAGGTCGAAAATTTTAGTGGACAGGAAAGATGAAGATTGAGTGAGACCTGAAAGGGAAAGAAGATCTCACACAGCTGGGAGTGCACAGCTGCCACACTGTGTAGAGGTTACAGAACAACCTCCTCCCTACAGCATTCATTCACTACCTATGAATTTCTTTAGGTCAATCACATTCCTGAGACCTAATAGCTTCTTACTTTTAGGGTACTCTAGCCTATATGCATTGGCATGTGGTTTCCCTATGATCCTGAAAGGTCCTTGGTACACGAACATGAATTTCTTTGTTTCTGCATTTACTTTCTTTGATTTTTCCTTGGTTTTGACAAGGACTAACTGACCTATTTCAAAACTAGTAGGTACAGCTTTTGCGTCATGACGTTTCTTCCTTTCCAACGCTCTTTTTCTCATATTTGCCCTAGCCTTTAGTTTCTTCTCGTCTGTGGATATTTGCGTTAGCATAGGGAATTCTACCATATCTGCAATTACATTGTGCGGTTCTTGGCCAAACATCAATTCGCAAGGTGCAAAACCAGTGGCATCATGTCTTAAGTTGTTAATTACATTCTCAAAATACTTAATGTTCTCTGCCCAACTTGAGTGTTTCCGAGCACAATAAGTTCTGCAAAGCCGATTCAATTCCCTCATAATACGTTCACTCATATTTCCTTGGGGGAAATACGCAGATATTTTCAGATGTTTCACTCCGGCTTTAGCTAGACATTCTTTAAATCTATCAGAAGTAAATTGAGGCCCATTGTCTGACAGCAAATTCTTCGGAACGCCAACGTTCACGAAGAAATCTTTTTCCAACTTTTCAACTAATGTTTTTGCATTTGCTCTTTTAATTGGGTATAGCTTAACATATTTACTGAATCCATCCACAACAACAAAAACATGGGTGCAACCACCTCTCGAAACAGGAAGAGGGCCAAACAAATCACAGGCCAGTAATTCTAGGGTTTCAGTTGGCTCTACTGAATGCATATCTCCTTGTATTCTGGTGTTAGCAGCACGGACTTTCTGGCACACTACACAAGATGCTAGGCGCTTGGCCACCCGGCGGTACATGTTGTCAAACACAACCCTCTCTTGTAATTTTGCAATGCACTTCTTTGCACCGTAGTGACCATACCTCAGGTGTACGTAGTCGATTAGTAAGTCTACATGTTGTGAGGGAAAGTACAGTTTCCACTCAGAAACACCTACCTTTCTCCTTCTAAACAGAATACCTTTATGCAGACAATAGTATTGCGAAACCTTAGGATAGTTCGCATTTCCTAAATAGCTCTTCACTAATTTCAGTTGGTCATCTGCATTTTGTTCACGTCTCAGGTTCTTAATCACTCTCTTTAAGGCACTATCTTCCTTTACTTCGTGCAATGCAAACATTCGAACTTCATTTAGGTCTGTTGCTGTAATTCCCGCGTCATCACAGAGCTCCGCACTTCTAGATAACCCATCCGCTACCAGATTGTCTTTCCCCTGAATATGTCTAACTTCAAGGTCAAACTGCTGGAGATACAATGACCATCTTACCAAACGGGAATTCCTCAACTTACAGGTCTTTAAAAAGGTCAACGCCTTATGGTCACTATAAACAATTATCTTGTAACCTAATAGATACTGTTCAAACTTTTGTACCCCAAATACAATTGCTAATGCTTCCAGTTCTGAGATGCCATAATTTCTCTCTGCTGCCTGTAAAGACCGACTTGCGAAAGCTATAGTCTTGTGTACTTCTTGTTCGTTCTCTATTTCTACTTGGAATATCTCCACAGCTATACCATAGCCACTAGCATCAACAGACATACAGAATGGTTTTTCAAAATCAGGATGATGTAAAATTGGACTATTAACTAAAGATTGTTTAAGCACCTCAAACGCCTGTTGACATTCTGCTGTCCAAACCCAAGGGGTATTCTTTTTCAGCAGGAGGTGAAGACAGGGAGCATTAAAAGCCTGATCACTAACAAAACGCCTATAGAAGCCAAAAAGACCGAACATTGATCTCAACTGCTTCTTGTTTCTGGGAGCCTCAAATTTTTGAATGACTGCTAGCTTCCCTGCGTCAGGCAGAATACCTTTTCCACTTATCCTATATCCCAAGAAACCTATTTCCTCTTTAACACACTCGGTCTTTTCAATCTTTAGTTTCATGCCACCTTTCTCAATAGCCTCTAACACTTCCTCTAATAAAGCTATGTGTTCATCCCAGGTACGAGTTGCTATTAACAGATCATCCACGTAGACTGTTATTTTATTACTCAAAGCTGGTCCTAAAACATGGCACATCACACGTACGAAAGCACAAACAGAGATGTTAAGTCCGAAAGGTACCACACGGTATTGGTAACAAACTCCTTCGTACAAGAAAGCTGTGTACTTCCTTGAACTTTCCGCCAGTGGCAAATTCCAATATCCACACGTGATGTCCATAGAGGTTAAGAATTTTATTCCCCGGAACTTTTGCAATAACTCGTCCATGTTCTGCGGTCTATCACTTTCCCTAACCACTATTTCGTTCAACCAACGAGCGTCCAAGACCAACCTGACACTCCCGTCTCTTTTCGGTACAACTACAAGAGGATTATTGTACTCACTGACCGCTTTTTCAATTACACCCCACTCCAGCATTCTCTGTATTTCCTTTCGAACTGCCTCCTTCCTAGCTACATGTATTTGGTATGGCTTCCTGAAAAACACTTGGCCGGGTTTCACCTTTAACTGACATTCATAACCTTTGACTATGCCAGGTCGATCTGAAAATACCTTATGATGCCTTTTTAGAACCTGTCTCAGTTCTTCCTTCTGATTAGCTGAAATCTTATCGATTTCCTGCAATTTAGCTTCTATTTTGTCCACAATAATTGCTCCTTCTTCTTCTTCTGTGTTTAGCTTACTTGTACTAAGATTAACATTCTCGTCCCAATACCTCCTATTTTTCAGAACTCGTATAGGCAGCTCCCAAGTTTCATCATTAGTTACTACATGTTTATCACTAAAAGGGACTGTAATTACTCCGGTTATTGGCAAGACCATTTTTAACTGGCTTCTTTCAAAGTCAATAACACTCTGATATTTTGACAAGAAATCTATGCCAATTAAAACCTCAATACTGAGATTGTTTACAATTAAACATGGATGATCAATTAAATTACCATTAATGTTAAAGGGCAGTAAAGCTTCCTGTTTTACTGTTTTTGACACCTTGCCAGTAGCACCAATTATTCTTAGTCCTGATACCCTCATTACTGTAAGCTTGTCTTTACCAGGTAATGCATCAAAGAAGGACTGAGATATTGCACTCACCTCACTTCCACTGTCTAAGAGACAACGTACATTGATACCCAACATATTCACTATTATTATAGGGTGGCTTATTCTAAGTTGTACGGGTGGTTTCTCAAATTCATCTAATAGTTCCTTTTGGATTTGTCTCCAACTAAAGTGATCGACATCTGTCTTCATTACATTTAGGTTACAGTATGTAGGGGTTTCCTGAATTACATTTTCAGCTGCCTCTTCCAGTCGGTCTATTAATTTTAAATCGAAACACCGCACGACTTCATTACATTTAGTTTGCTGAACATGACCCAAATTACTGTAGTCTGAGCGATTCTGCGCCTCCAGACCGGGCATAATATTAGTTACAGCTAAACCACTTTCACCATTATCGTCGGTTTCCTTCTCAAGTGACAACTGGTCACAGCTACTGGGTTCATCGACCCTCAACAGCCTACCCTCTACATTCTCACTTATCTCCTGTCCTAAATCTATTAGTACATTATCCACATCCTGCACAGGCACTTTAGATAAGAGCACATCATCTTCATCGTAAATATAAGCATGAATTTCTTCTGCTTCTTCACCTGACAATTCAATATTTTGTAGCTCTTCCCTACCATTACACTGCTGCAACTTCTCTTTCTCTTCCCACTTAGAAAGCGTCTCTAACACGGTATCTATCAAATATTGTGAGTGATCTAATATTTCTGTTGTATCCTTAGGTGCTACCGACTCTTCATCCACATAGTCAGTTTGAGTATTCTGATCTGTCTTACCAATTCCCTTAACTACTGGCTTAGGAAAAGTAACCGCCTGGTGAGCGCCAGTGTCCTCATAGACGGGAACTAGTTTTCCTGCCTCGGCCTACTGCTGTTTCCTTTAGTTTCATTATAGTTAGCTGGCATAGCCTTGCTTTCCGCGCTGTTGTTTATCTGCATATTTCTGTTTGGAACAAAATTATTATCCCTTGGACGCCATTGTTGGTTCTGATAATTATTTCCCCAATTCCTACCTCCCTTAGGATGGCGAACACCTACTGTTCTGATGTTTACATTGCCATTCTGCTCGTTCCTAAAATTACTACTAGTGTTATTAGTATTTCTGTTATTACGTGCATGCTCCTCATTGGCAGCAACACGTTCTACACGTTCCAGATATTCAATGAAACGATCCAGATTATCTCTAGGGGCTGATATAATTCTAGTTTGCCAATACCATGGCAGTTTGGCTTCAAGACCTAGTATAATCATTTCAGGTTTTAGCTTTTCGTCCAAATGTGACAAACGTGAAATCCATGCCCTCGCAAATTCTTTAATTGATTCCTTGCCTACATTGAAGCGTTTTCCACTCCAAAATTCTCTCAATACTTCATTTTGCTTATTGCTAGACCAATACTCATTAATGAAAGCAGTTTTGAACTCCGCTAATGTTTTACACTTCAACATAATATCAGCTGACCAACGCATGGCGTCACCTGCTAAATGGCTTCTAACAAATGAGATTTTCTCTCGTTCAGACCAAGTTGATGGAATCACATCTTCAAAATCGTTCCAGAAATCTAGCGGATGGATATTTTTATCTGGATCGAACCGCAAGAACTGCCGACACCCGATAAAAGCGGCGTTTGCAGCTACAACTTGTTGTATACTACCATTACCAGAAGTTACTGAAGCTACTTTACTCTCAAGGTTAGCCATGTTAGTACTAATATTTTCTACTTTCATTTCCACATTATCTACTCTTTGTACAATATGAGTAGTATCAGTTTTGATTGCATTTATGTCAGCTTGACATATGTTTACCTTTATATTAACATCTTTAAATCTATCTGAGCACAGTTCAGATTCTGCCTCGATCTTTTCTGTTAACTTGTGCTCCAGCTTCGCATCTTCCATTTGGAAGTCTTTGCGAACCTCAGCAACTTCGGATTTTACTGTTTTATACATTTCAGAAAATTGTTGAGCAACCTTTTTCTTAATATCCTCATGATTGTAGTCAATTTTATAATTCAAACTGTCTAGATCCTCTTTCAATTTATTACAACCAGCCTTGAAGGTATCGTCCATTACCTCCAATCGTTTATTAAAATTAGTTTGACTGGCCACAATCTTGTTATTTACCTCAATTATATCAGATTTTAATTCAGCATTACTGCTTTTGACCTGTTCACTTATTTCAGACTTTAATTCAGCATTCATTCTAGCTGACATTTCTGCATGACTGCTTTTGACCTCAGTTATTTCAGATTTTAATTCAGCTTTATTGGATTCTAATTTATTGTCCATTGCCTCAAACCGTTTATTAAAATTAGTTTGACTGGCCACAATCCTGTTATTTACCTCAATTATATCAGATTTTAAATCAGCAGTCATTTGAGCATTACTGGCAGCTATTGCTTGTAATATAACATTTAGATCAACAGCCCCAGCATCTTTGAGTTGCTTACTAGCTGGCTTTTTATCACACTCAGGTGACGAAAAACTAGCTCCAATACCAGAATCATTAAAACTAAATGAAACTTCAGATTGATCAGTTATATCTAACTTCTCCTTCTTAAACTCTACCATCTCTGATGACTGTTTCATTATTAATTCATCAGAGAAACTATCATCCAATAAATTTACAATTTCTGCTTTCTGCTTTACTACAGGGGTCTCTATTATTGAATCATAGCCCCTTCGCACACTACTGTCAGGAGACAATATTTCATATTTCACTTTAACATTACTACTTTCATGCATGTTTATACTTGAAACGTTGTCTGAATTTACAGTTCCCTCAACAGACATAGGTTCTAATTTAAGTTTAAACTCAGTTTCTTTTGGCGGTTCCATCGCCGACAGTCTTTTAGTGCAGGTTAGTAAAATTTTTAACAGCTTTTCACTTCACTTAGTTCCTTCTGCACGACGTTGTCGGCGCGGCGTACCAGGATTACTGAGGCGACGTGGCACGTTGAACTGCAGACGGCACTCCGACGGCTGATGAGTGTTTGCGTGGCCCGTAACTACAGGCTCGGCTCCGGCTGCTGCGGCTGACGACTGCGGTGCGGCGAAACTGGCTACTCGCGATGCCGGCAGCACCGCTAGACTCAGTGCCAGCTCCGTCAATCCAGATGCGTTGTTAATCCAATTGCGTCGTCCACATGCACACGTAACACTTTCACTGTCCTATTACTCATCTGCGTGTCGCATTTCACTCGCGAATTCGAATAGTTACAAATCACTTTTACTTAGTTTGTTTCCCGGCCGATGCACCATATGTGGGGCGGCGAGTAAGAATTGGGAAATATTGTAGTACAAATGTTTGTTTGTTGAATCAGCTTCTGGCTGTTAGAATATTGTTAAAGCTGTCTTTCGCCGTTCTCAACACTGGCTCTCTATTTACGTGTTAGCCCCCAGAAAGCGATCTAATAAAACGTGAAGCTTGTAAAAAGAGTTCCTAGTGCCCACTTCACCTGAGAAATCTATTATAGCTGCAGCTTGTAGCTCTGAGGAATCAGGAGATTGTCCGGAATTTATAATCAAACACGATTTTCCAAAATAGTTGAGTATATTCCGAAATTCACTGGTAAAATTACAAGTATCCTTTCAACCTACTAACAGAGCAGTTCAGAGTCTAATGCGCTGATGCAACTATAAATGTCCGAATTAAATGTTGAAATGAATGCTCGCCATAATTTGATGAGAGTATTTCATCAAACGCCACGCTAAATAATTGGTAGAATGTCTGTCCCGCGACGGCACGTGAAAATACGACAATACGCAAACTGAAGCTAGAAAATGAAAATCACTTGACATGACTTCATGGTTACGCGCATCTCTAGTAACTTAATACGGCACCCGAGGCTGTTCTTCGCAGTGATACCGATGCGGCGCGACAGCCGACACACATGGCGTGTCATTCAGCGTCTGGAGAGAACTGGGGCCTTGCTTCTTCGCGCAGCGCTCTTATATATAAATCCGCGGCGCGGACGGCTAAGGGAACGCCGGATCAAATCGGCTGTCCCGACTAGCCGCTGTGCTAGTAACGCACCACTTCAAGTCACATAATAAATCATAGCTTCTCTTGCTGATGGCCGATGAAGCTCTTAATTTTAATGTGCATTCAGCACGCAGGTAAGTATTGATAATAAAATTTTGACGTGGCTAAGTTAAATATTTTGGGCGAGAGAATTAATTTAATTGCACTGCACGCAGCAGATGAGCTCTGAACAGTCCCTTTTGAGATCCGCTATCGTTATAATTTTATAGATATTCAAAAGAAACTTCACACATCTTCATAGTCATAGCGGACCTCCAACCTATTTAAATCTAAACATCCTAGCCTTATTTCTTAGCCTACTTAATCTATCTTGCTTCCTTCAGTTTTGAGACGAAAACCACAAAATCATGATTTTCCACTAAAATCTTAATTTGTGAAATCCAAAGTACAGTTTTTATTAAATCATTATGAAAGCTGAATCTAAATATAAATTTTGAAGTCTCTAGCTCTTTTCTGTTGCGCCAATTATTTTTGCAGAAAAACGTCCAAATTTCGGAAATGGCTTAAGTTATCGAACTGATATTTAACACACATTAATTTATCATTATTCCTGACATGCTAGAAAAGTTTTACGTCATTTGCTTGATTTATGAGGTATTGCGCAACATTTATGACGTCAGAGCTAGTTACAGCAGACTGGCTGGCACACAATGATGTGAATTTACTACAGCGTGAGTAGGCTGCTTCCCTACAGTAGGGAAACTAGAAAATCTGAAAAGGGAAATGCAAAGGCTCAATCTATATATAGTAGGGGTCAGTGAAGTGAAGTGGAAGGAAGACGAGGATTTCTGGTCAGATGAGTATCGGGTAATATCAACAGCAGCAGAAAATGGTATAACAGGTGTAGTATTCGTTATGAATAGGAAGGTAGGGCAGAGGGTGTGTTACTGTGAACAGCTCAGTGACCGGGTTGTTCTAATCAGAATCGACAGCAGACCAACACCGACAACGATAGTTCAGGTATACATGCCGACGTCGCAAGCTGAAGATGAACAGATACAGAAAGTGTATGAGGATATTGAAAGGGTAATGCAGTATGTAAAGGGGGACGAAAATCTAATAGTCATGGGCGACTGGAATGCAGTTGTAGGGGAAGGAGTAGAAGAAAACGTTACAGGAGAATATGGGCTTGGGAGAAGAAATTAAAGAGGAGAAAGACTAATTGAGTTCTGTAACAAGTTTCAGCTAGTAATAGTGAATACCCTTTTCAAGAATCACAAGAGGAGGAGGTATACTTGGAAAAGCCCGAGAGATACGGGAAGATTTCAGTTAGATTACATCATGGTCAGACAGAGATTCCGAAATCAGATACTGGATTGTAAGGCTACCCAGGAGCAGATATAGACTCAGATCACAATATACTAGAGATGTAGAGTAGGCTGAAGTTCAAGACATTAGTCGGGAAGAATCAATAAGCAAAGAAGTGGGATACGGAAGAACTAAGTATTGACGAGATACGTTTGAAGTTCTCTAACGCTATAGATACAGCAATAAGGAATAGCGCAGTAAGCAGTACAGTTGAAGAAGAATGGACATCTCTAATAAGGGCCATCACAGAAGTTGGGAAGGAAAACATAGGTACAAAGAAGGTAGCTGCAAAGAAACCATGGGTAACAGAAGAAATACTTCAGTTGATTGATGAAAGGAGGAAGTACAAACATGTTCCGGGAAACTCAGGAATACAGAAATACAAGTCGCTGAGGAATGTAATAAATAGGAAGTGCAGGGAAGTTAAGACGAAATGGCTGCAGGATGAATGTGAAGACATCGAAAAAGATATGATTGTCGGAAGGACAGACTCAGCATACAGGAAAGTCAAAACAACTTTTGGTGACTTTAAAAACAACGGTGGTAGCATTAAGACTCCAACGGGAATTCCACTGTTAAATGCAAAGGAGAGAGCAGATAGGTGGAAAGAATACATTGAAAGCCTCTATGAGGATGAAGATTTGTCTGATGTGATAGAAGAAGAAACAGGAGTCGATTTAGAAGAGATAGGGGATCCAGTATTAGAATCGGAATTTAAAAGAGCTTTGGAGGACTTACGGTCAAATAAGGCAGAAGGGATAGATAACATTCCATCAGAATTTCTAAAATCATTGGGGGAAGTGGCAACATAACGACTATTCACGTTGGTGTGTAGAATATATGAGTCTGGCGACATACCATCTGACTTTCGGAAAAGCATCATCCACACAATTCCGAAGACGGCAAGAGCTGACGAGTGCGAGTATTATCGCACAATCAGCTTAACAGCACATGCATCGAAGCTGCTTAAAAGAATAATATACAGAAGAATGGAAAAGAAAGTTGAGAATGCGCTAGGTGACGGTCAGTTGGGCGTTAGGAAAAGTAAAGGGACGAGAGGGGCAATTCTGACGTTACGGCTAATAATGGAAGCAAGACTAAAGAAAAATCATGACACTTTCATTGGATTTGTCGACCTGGAAAAAGCGTTCGACAATATAAAATGGCGCAAGCTGTTCGAGATTCTGAAAAAAGTAGGGGTAAGCTATAGGGAGAGACGGGTCATATACAATATGTACAACAACCAAGAGGGGATAATAAGAGTGGACGATCAAGAACCAAGTGCTCGTATTAAGAAGGGTGTAAGACAAGGCTGTAGCCTTTCGCCCCTACTCTTCAATCTGTACATCGAGGAAGCAATGATGGAAATAAAAAAAAGGTTCAGGAGTGGAATAAAAATACAAGGTGAAAGGATATCAATGATACGATTCGCTGATGACATTGCTATCCTGAGTGAAAGTGAAGAAGAACTAAATGACCTGCTGAACGGAATGAACAGTCTAATGAGTACACAGTATGGTTTGAGAGTAAATCGGAGAAAGACGAAGGTAATGAGAAGTAGTAGAAATGAGAACAGCGAGAAACTTAACATCAGGATTGATTGTCACGATGTCAATGAAGTTAAAGAATTCTGCTACCTAGGCAGTAAAATAACCAATGACGGACGGAGCAAGGAGGACATCAAAAGCAGACTCGCTATGGCAAAAAAGGCATTTCTGGCCAAGAGAAGTCTACTAATATCAAATACCGGCCTTAATTTGAGGAAGAAATTTCTGAGGATGTACGTCTGGAGTACAGCATTGTATGGTAGTGAAACATGGACTGTGGGAAAACTGGAACAGAGGAGAATCGAAGCATTTGAGATGTGGTGCTATAGACGAATGTTGAAAATTAGGTGGACTGATAAGGTAAGGAATGAGGAGGTTCTACGCAGAATCGGAGAGGAAAGGAATATGTGGAAAACACTGATAAGGAGAAGGGAGAGGACGATAGGACATCTGCTAAGACATGAGGGAATTACTTCCATGGTACTAGAGGGAGCTGTAGAGGGCAAAAACTGTAGAGGAAGACAGAGATTGGAATACGCCAAGCAAATAATTGAGGACGTAGGTTGCAAGTGCTACTCTGAGATGAAGAGGTTAGCACAGGAAAGGAATTCGTGGCGGGCCGCATCAAACCAGTCAGTAGACTGATGACCAAAAAAAAAAAAAAAATTAACAGAGGAAAGGAAGCAGAAATAGAACATTGACGTGTTTTGTTAAGTAAGTAGATGCCCATCGAATTACATTCACAAGAGATACAACATTGTCCAGACAGGATAGGAGCGAAACGATATTAGTAGCCCCCACACATCATAATGTGGCTTAAAAAAGCCTAGACGTAGATTTAAAAGTTGAGGTGATCTAACTACGTATTGGTCACTTTACCATATTTCATATGTCGAGCTTATTTATAGAAGTGGAAGTTATACTCAAGAGCCAAAATTAGATAGTTGTCAGAATATTTGATTCAGAATTCTCTCACAAATATACCCCAGTAAGACAAAGGTTTCTTAGTCTTCAGTTAGAAGAAAATAAAGACACAGCGAGTGGTAACAGGGACTGTAGAGTTTCATTGTTGATTACTTCAGGAAAGTAGCGAGGTGCCCAGTCGCACTCCGCGCTGTCCTACTTGCACAGAGGATGGGAGCGGTTTAACGATGGGTCGTAACGCAGGGTCTGTGCTCTTACTCCTTTACGTGGGAGCACGAACTGAGCTTTTCATTGCCGGCAGCGACTGTTCTGCGCCACTGACAGGTTAACGCGGCAACTTCAAGAGTTGCGGGCCCGTTACCTGGTTACGTCATCTCGTCCTACTGTTGCTACAGCCGTCTTTACGGCGGCGTCAGCGAGCATGCCGTACTGGAGCTACGCACCAAACGTGCCATACGGTTCACCAGGGTGCACAGGGTCGAACTCGCTGGACAGCTTTCCAATTCCCGTCCTGGAATCACCTACAACTTGAGTCACTCCAAGCTGTCCTTGCTAATGGCCAATACACATACATGAGCACACAGACAAGATCAAATAACAAAGCAATAGCGCACGAATAATTAGATTCAAATTTTTATTGTAAGCTCTCCGTTTTGCATTTTAAATATAGAGTGATGGGAAAAATATCGAAGCTTCAAAAATGACTGATGTTAGGTAATGAAGTTTCCAGAACAAATTCTTCTAGGTAACATATTTAAACGATTAACATTGCAAGATGAGAGTTTAATATAACGGTGAGATAGGGTATTGAAATGTGAAATGCTGATTCATTAATAACTGATGTAACTGCCGAATGTTGAATGCGAGCAAGCAGACGCGCATACACTGTGTTGCACAGGTGACTGTCGTCAGTTTGTGGGATGAAGTTCAATGCTTCTTGCACTAGGTCAGCAAATACAGGGACGCTTAACGCCGTTTGCTGGGTGATGCTAGGGTTTTTGTCCGATGATGTCCCATGTGTGCTCGATCGAAGGCAGATCTGGTGATCGAACAGGCCGAGATAACATGTCGACACTCTGGAGAGCGTGTTGGTTTACAACTGCGGTATGGGGTCGAGCGTTATACTGTTGGAAAACTCCCCCCGAATGCTGTTCATGAATGGCAGCACAACAGGTCGAATCACAAGACTGACGCATAAATTTGCAGTCAGGGTGCGTGGGATAACGACAAGAGTACTCTCTCTGTTATACGAAATCGCTCCCCGGACCAATACGCTACGTGCAGGCCCAGCATGTTTAACATGCAGACAGGTTGATCGCAAGCCCTCAACTGGACTCCCTGTAACCAACACACGGATATCACTAACACTGAGGCACAACCAGGATTCATAAAAAAACACAACAGCCCTCCGCTCTGCCCTACCACGAGCTCTCGGTGGACACAAATGATGATGCAAATTGCAATGATTTGGGGTCAGTGGAATGCGCGCTACAGGGCTTTTGGCTCGGAGCTGTCCTTGAAGTAACCGATTGGTAATAGTTCTTTGGTTGCCAGCTGCTGCCCCAACCGTTGCTGCAGATGCAGTATAACGCGTGAAATCAAAATGTCGAACACGCTGGTCTTCCATCACAGTAGGACGACGACGCCATCCAGAGCTCGGTCTTCTTGTGACCGTACATTCTCGTGACCACCGCTGCCAGTATTCATGTACAGTAGCTGCATTCCTGCAAAGTCTTTCTGGAATATCGCAGAAGAAACATACAATTTCTCGCAGCCCTATTGCGAGAGACCATGTTCATTCGACGGGTGATGGTGGTGGGAGTCAGGTCTTGAGTATGGGGCTCTGGCTGGATGTTGGTTTAGGATTGTATGTGGCTCTGGGGGGGGGGGGGGGGGGGTTCGGGAATCCCCATGATTCATTGACGACGTCATCAGTGACACAACGGTGCTTCAACTCTCATTCCTGTACTACTAGAGTCCTGCACCATATGATACCTACATGCTTCCATGTTGACAGAACAACATCTTCACTATGACTGTAGTCCGCACATGCTAATGGAGTTTCTACGTGTTACCTGACCGGATGAAACACGTTTATTATTACCTTAAGTGAACAGCTGCTCTAAAGATGTGCTGTTCGCCATTGACGCAAGTCGGTGGGGCATTATTAAGCTAAGGGCGTGATTCACCTGGGCCCCGTGGGACTTGTAGTAGTAATTGAAGGCACCATGACAGCCATGCACTTCGTGAATATTATTACGCATAATCAGCACCCTTCTTTCTTGAAGCCTTCTTTCAGTGGAATTAGTGTCCTAGTCATAAGGCAAGAATCTATACAGAGTGCTATGAAGAGAATAATGGTGAATTCACGTTGACGTCATGGTCACTATATTTGCCTGATCTTCCCTGATCTTCACCTGATGTGGGACGCTATCGGGAGCCCGCGCTTGCAAACGACACGCCGTAATTCTCGGTAACTGAGTGAATTGTGCCTCGGAAACCTCCCGTGGACTTGTCGAGTACATGCCACAAACAATCTCTACTGTATTGCGTCCCAGTGGTGGACTAACATGCGATTAACCAGGTGGTCAAAATATTTTGGCTCGTCAGTGTACATTTTGTATTCTGACAATATATTGTACTCTGATTGTGGCCGAGGAAGACGACAGCTTAACATCAGCAACGAACTGTAAGGCTAGCTTAATTTCGTTCACGTTAAAAGCATTCTCAGTGAATTTTATTCCAACAGTAAGTGTTATACGTAAAACCTGTAGGTACCTGATCTTGTCACTACCCTCAGTCATTGTCACCTACCTAGGGACCCATTCCTTTCTAGCTGTTGAGTACCCTAGTGTCGTTGTTTGAACCGCTAAAAGGAAAGTAACAAAAGACTAGCATTGCCAGTGGAAAGTAATTAATAATGAAGCCCGAATGAGAAAGTTATTCAATAATATTCATAAGCAGTGTCATTCCTGCTCATTGAATGAAGAAAAATTCTGGCTGTTTCATTACAAAGAACTGAAGTTCACTTATTTGATATCTGTGGCTATTGTAATGGTAGGTCTACTGATTTGGTTCGTATTTCGGCGTTGTCAGTTTGTTGTACGCCATCAGTTGCTTATTTGGTCTAATAAATAATCTAAGTAGTTACAATATATTCAAATTACGTAGCATGCTATGTCCAGTAAGTACAAGTAGGTAAACTTTACTGTGAGGTCACGTAAATTACTGTCGTACTAAAAGAGCTACCTCCAGTAGTCATTTGTTTTTCAATAACAAGATTAAATAGGCTTTTCCAAATTAACATATCTGAGTATTAGGGACATAAGACAATTCATCTCTTTATTCATTATTATTTGGTAACATAGTGTCGTCAGAAACGTACGTCAAAATTCAGTTGCCGCTCGTACAGCCAAATGGTTACGTATTCATTGCTGTCGGCAGTTTGGTCAGATACTGAATAGATAGTGCCCATTTGGGCTGGCAACCGTTCTAATTAATTTCATTATTATTTGAGATAAACTGGTTGTGCACTCTAAAAGAGTCATGTGGTAGCCTTTTTCTTTCCCCCAAATTATGTAGTTACGGGACCAACAAGCGGCGAAAATTAAGTCGTTGTGCAGCGTCTGAGGAGGAGATATGAATGTATTCTCTATTCTTCGAGTGGCTGTTTCACCAATTTCTTGATCATGTGACATTAAACCTTGACGTACTTATTCATTAACTTAGCTTACTCTAGATTATCTCCACGAGAACAGCAATTTTTTAATGTAAACTACTCGTAGTTTAATATTTTAAGCCCAGCTTGGAATTTAAGTAGAATGTATGAGTGAATGAGAGTGTAAGTGAGGGAACTAATTAGATTTTGATCATGTTCTTGAGATTTTGATTATTTTAGAAATCACTTTCATGCTGCTGACATCACGTTAGGCCTTTACCACGTGTAAGTCAGTGGAATCACAATCTTGGTGAGTCAGTATTGTTAAGTTTAGTTTAGTGACGTTATGTTTGAAACTTCCTGGGAGACAATGCGCTGTGTTAGGATCTACATCCAAGCTAACGAGTAGCCCTAGTTTTGCCCAACGCACTGTCCAGTGGGCTGTGAAGACTGTAGGTAGATGTAGTGCAGTTTCGTTGTTATATGCATGCTATGGGGAGCACATTTGTCACAACACAAAAATGTTCAAATGTGTGTGAAATTTTGTGGGACTTAACTGCTAAGGTCATCAGTCCCTAAGCTTACACACTAATTAACCTAAATTATCCTATGGACAAACACACACACCCATGCCCGATGGAGGACTCGAACCTCCGTTGGGACCATTTGACAACCCAATGTGAGGCATTACGTGTCAGTAGCATTAAAATATTTATGCAATTTCTCCGTGAAAATGGCTGAATGTCAGTCATTTACACTACTGGACGATCAGATTTATCCTAATCTATAATCCAATGTAGTCACAGACAGGTCTCATTTATTTGAGTAATTCGCACATGGAGCAGAAGTAAATATCGAGCAGAAAATAATTAAATTTACTTTACAGTTGTACTGATTCTTATGATAGCATTTTTAATTCATAATGAAGACGGTGAAACATTTTTTTGCATCCTTTCTAATTTCTGTTAGTGAATGGTTTAATAGTGGATTGAATGCTGTTTTGATTCCTAGTGTTACGTTTATAAGTTCTACAGTGAAAATAATTTTGATATGAGTGGTGGCACTGTTTAAGTATCCAAATCAGTGGAAAGTGCTGGAGTAGACTACGTTGGTCATTATAATAGCGTGTTGTACACTTTTCTCCACTAACCGTTCAAATTTTCTTCCGAGACGATATCTTTGTCCAAAATAAAATTCATTACGTATACTCGATTATGGTCATATTATCACGTGAAACGATTAGTAAGGTGGGTGGTGGAGGCTACAAACTACGTAAACATATGTTAAAAAGAAACGTAACATGAGAAATGACAGGTGGATCAAGGGAAACTTAAGCTTGTACCGTGACCACAAAGGTTGAATGCGGAGCTCTTTTGAAAAAGATATGTTGTTGTTGTTGTGGTCTTCAGTCCTGAGACTGGTTTGATGCAGCTCTCCGTGCTACCCTATCCTGTGCAAGCTTCTTCATCTCCCAGTACTTACTGCAACCTACATCCTTCTGAATCTGCTTAGTGTATTCATCTCTTGGTCTCCCTCTACGATTTTTACACTCCACGCTGCCCTCTAATGCAAAATTTGGGAGCCTCAGAACATGTCCTACTAACCGGTCCCTTCTTTTTGTCAAGTTGTACCACAAACTCCTCTTCTCCCCAATTCTATTCAATACTTCATCATTAGTTATGTGATCTACCCATCTAATCGTCAGCATTTTTCTCTAGCACCACATTTCGAAAGCTTCTATTCTCTTCTTGTCCAAACTATTTATCGTCCACATTTCACTTCCATACATGGCTACACTCCATACAAATACTTTCAGAAACGACTTCCTGACACTTAAATCTATACTCGATGTTAACAAATTTCTCTTCTCCAGAAACTGTTTCCTTGCCATTGCCAGTCTACATTTTATATCCTCTCTACTTCGACCATCATCAGTTATTTTGCTCCCCAAATAGCAAAACTCCTTTACTACTTTAAGTGTCTCATTTCCTAATCTAATTCCCTCAGCACCACCCGACTTAATTCGGCTACATTCCATTATCCTCGTTTTGCTTTTGTTGATGTTCATCTTATATCTTCCTTTCAAGACCCTGTCCATTCCGTTCAACTGCTCTTCCAAGTCCTTTGCTGTCTCTGATAGAATTGCAATGTCATCGGCGAACCTCAAAGTTTTTATTTCTTCTCCATGGATTTTAATACCAGCTCCGAATTTTTCTTTTGTTTCCTTTAGTGCTTGCTCAATATACAGATTGAATAACATCGGGGAGAGGCTACAACCCTGTCTCACTCCCTTCCCAACCACTGCTTCCCTTTCATGCCCCTCGACTCTTATAACTGCCATCTGGTTCTGTACAAATTGTAAACAGCCTTTCACTACCTGTATTTTACCCCTGCCACCTTCAGAATTTGAAAGAGAGTATTCCAGTCAACATTGTCAAAAGCTTTCTCTGAGTCTACAAATGCTAGAAACGTAGGTTTGCCTTTCCTTAATCTTTCTTCTAAGATAAGTCGTAAGGTCAGTACGGAATCCAAACTGATCTTCCCCGAGGTCGGCTTCTTCCAGTTTTTCCATTCGTCTGTAAAGAATTCGCGTTAGTATTTTGCAGCTGTGACTTATTAAAGTGATAGTTCGGTAATTTTCACATCTGTCAACACCTGCTTTATTTGGGATAGGAATTATTATATTCTTTTTGAAGTCTGAGGGTATTTCGCCTGTCTCATACATCTTGCTCACCATATGGTAGACTTTAGTCATGACTGGATTTCCCAAGGCCGTCAGTAGTTCTAATGGAATGTTGTCTACTCCCGGGGCCTTGTTTCGACTCAGGTCTTTCAGTGCTCTGTCAAACTCTTCACCATATCTTTGTCCAAAATAAAATGCATTGAGCATACTCGATTATGGTCATATTATCACGTGAAAAGGTGTGTAAGGTGAGTGGTGGAGACTACAAACTATGTAAACATATATTATAAAGAAAAGTACCATGAGAAACGACAAGTAGATCAAGGGAAACTGAAGCCTGTACCGTGACCATAAATGGTTGAATGCGGAGCTCTTTTGTAAAAGATAAGGGGCAAGAAAATAATCCGGAACCCTTGCTACCAGGAAAGTTACAACACAGTAAGTTGCCTGCTGCGGTGCAGTCGGCCGGGCGTGGTCGGCCAAGTGAAGGTGTGGTATGTCGTTGAGACAATCGGCGGCGGCTCCTCCGGCCCCTAACGACTGGTGGGCCCTAATGAGGCGTCTGTGTGGTAATGATGGCGGCCGAGGCCACCTGAGTCTCCGGCCCCGGGCCTTAATGAGAGCAGCGGTGGGCAGCGCGCCGCGGACACTCCGACTGCGGCCGCCCGGCCGAGGCTGGAGCGGAAACTCGATTCCAGCCTAACGACTTCTCACAGCTCCACAGGCCGCAAATAGCAGGTGTGTTTTCCTTCTCTGTTCTGTCTTTAGAACTGCTACCATTCCGTTCACAAAAAAAAAAAAAAAAAAAAAAAATGACTTGTTATTAAAAACTGCAAAATACGAGGCAGTACCCAAACTAATTTTTTAATGGGAAGGGCTTTTGTAGCACAGCGTTTTGTCACTATGCGCGCTTAGAGCGAACATTCGTCGCCGAAGAAGGTCACGACTAGTTTCGGCAGAGTTTATAGTGAAATGACAATGAAATGAACACCCTTAGCTGCTTACAGGCGTTGACATACGTCAACGGGGACGGATGAAAATGTGTACCCTGACCGGGACTCGAACCCGGGATATCCTGCTTACATGGCAGACGCTCTATCCTTCTGAGCCACCGAGGACACAGATGACAGCGCGACTGCAGGGATTTATCACTGGCATGCATCCCGCGAAACCCACATTCTGAACGTATTGTCCCGCACTACATTCGTAGTGCCCCGCCCATTATACTCATTACTCCCGGCGCGTTGCCCATTCCCGCAAGAGTTCGGGCACTGTTTGTGCATTCGCACAGAAGAAGAACATGGTCAAGTGGCCGGTGAGCCTTAACTATATATTTTTTACGAAGATGGTACCTGTTCTATCAGACATGTCTGAAGATGGTATCTGTTCTTTCAGACATGTCTGAAGATGGTATCTGTTCTTTCAGACATGTCTGAAAGAACAGGTACCATCTCAGTAAAATATATACAGTTAAGGCTCACCGGCCACTTGACCATCTTCTTCTTCTGTGCGAATGCACAAACAGTACCCGAACTCTTGCGGGAATGGGCAACGCGCCGCGAGTAATGAGTATTATGGGCTGGGGCACTACGAATGTAGTGCGGGACAATACGTTGAGAATGTGGGTTTCGCGGGAGGCGTGCCAGAGATAAATCCCTGTAGTCGCGCTATCCTCTGTGTCCTCGGTATTTCAGATGGATCCCGGCACGGTAGCTCAGCGTGTTCGGTCAGAGGGCTAGCTGCCCTCTGTAATAAAAAACTGAGTGGAAGGATCAACCACCGAACTTGAACAGGATGTCTTGCGACGTCCGCAACGACCTAACACAACGATCAACAACGAACAAGGGAAAAAAAAGAAGGATAGAGCGTCTGCCATGTAAGCAGGAGATCCCGAGTTCGAGTCCCGGTCGGGGCACACATTTTCATCTGTCCCCGTTGACGTATGTAAGTCTGTAAGCAGTTAAGGGTGTTCATTTCATTGTAATTTCATTCTAATGAGCTGCGTGGTCACCGATGTTATCTGTTCTCTTAGTAAAATGTAGAGTTTATAGTGACAACCGTTTTGTGTGACTGTCGTTTTTCCAATGGCTAATTTCGTGAACAGAGTGCGGCGGTGAAATTTTGCTGTTTACTTGGAATAATTGGAACTGAAATTCTTGAAATCTTAGAAACGGCTTACAAAGACGAAGGTACGGAGAAAAATGTTGTGATGTCAGTTGACAAGAAATCTCGCTCTGGTCGTCCTTCCACAGCCCGAATGCCTGAAAATGTTAAAAACATCCGAGAAATCATCAACGAAGATCGACGATGGACTACTGGAGAAATTGTGGAGCTGTCAGGAGTGACCTGGAGTAAAGTGAAGCGAATTGTGTCAGAAGATTTGGGAATGAAAAGAGTGGCTGCCAAATTCGTGCCACGACTGTTGACTGCTGAACAAAAACATGGTCACTTGGAAGCATGCTTCGTTTTGAAAGAAGAGTCCGGAAATAATCCAAACTTCTTTTCAAAGTTTATCACAGGTAACGAAATTAGGTGTCATACTTACTAGCTGCAGGATTTCAAATAAAGATGAAATGATGTTGTGGTGGCCCTCAACTACGTACCTTCAGACACAGAGTGGAAATTTAAAAGTTTTGACTGGTTTCGTTGTCTAGGGGCTGGGATACGTAGTTGCCGCATTACAGGCCAAATAGTGCTGAGTGTACAGTATACAATATGAATATACGCATGAACCTAATGGTCGAAGGTTCCTGTCACTCGGCAATTGCGAATTTTTAATGCAACATAGTAATTTATAAATAGAAAGATTGCAATTAAATAAAATTCTGCAGGTTCTATTTTAACGACTTTAAATGATGAGTACAATAGCAGAAGTACCTTTAAGAACACCCTTTATTACTGCATAACAGTTATTGGTGCCGATGGTCCAGCAATAAAATAAAATATAAGTTGAATAACAGTGAAACAATAGATTCCTACTTCACATAATTAGTTGTGAACAACAACTTAGCTCGTGAGATATTCACTTCTAAACGCATACTACGTCTTCACCGTAGAAGCCACGGAAATCTCACAAGTGCACACGTGGGCACTACGAAGTATTTCTATCTCTTACGACCTTGCACAAACTGCTCCACTCTCCAAGTCTTTCTGGCGACTCCCGTCGCGCCTTCGGATCCTGCACCCTCTGTGTCCTCTCCTGTATCTTACTGCACTCCCTCACTTCCATACAGTCTCTCCATGTGCCCTTTTTCTGGTACCACGCGACGCGGAATTTGAATCCCCGCCAGACGTCATGGACGCATTTAGAGTGAGGGCGCCACAGTGGAACAAGTGGTTGCAGCGGCCAATAGCGACGTCCCCTATCGAGCACTTAAGCGCCTGTCTGTCGCTCAGCGTGCCCCCACCTTCTCCTTCTCCTTGAACACATCCGCACACTATATATTGTCCGCCGCCTTGATCCCCATCACCCCCTGGTGTCTCCCTTCCTCTCCACCCCCAACCCGATGCCGCGCCTTTACAGCAGTGTCCCACCCTCTCTCCATCTCCACACCCTCCGCCTCCTTTCCCAACGCAACTTCCACCATCTGCTCCTCCTGCATGATGAGCTTCACCTTGACATCTACCCTTCCTACCAACTCTAACCCTATCTTCCTACCTCCTCCTCAGGGCTCCCTCTCCTCCCTCTTTCTCCTGAGCGGCTTCCCCTTCCCAGTCCCCCTCTCTCTTGTGCTCTCTTTCAGTGTCTCTGCACTCCCTCCTGCCTTATCTTCCCTCTTCATCTCCTGCCCCACCAGTCTCCTGCCTCTTAGTGTCCCCACTGACGCCCCTACTCTCTTCATTCTGTTGCCTCCCCTGCTGCCCCTTGCTCTCCCCTCCTTTTCCATCCTCTCCGACCTCTCCCTCGGCAGCTCCCACCTGGCAGTTTTATACTTCACCGTGAGTGCTCCAAGTGGGTGTTAAGTGTGTTGTTATGGAGTTGTCTCCAGCAAAATAATAATTTTTTTTACAAATTTCGCTCATTCCGGGTTTGTAAAATGGGTTTAAAAGTATTTAAATGTTACTATGGTTATTCTTAATTAAATAAAATTAGTCTACTTAGACTCAATAGGGAAACTTCTCCACAATGTGTCCCGCAAGGATACAGACACGCTCAGAATACCAAAGATCTCACATTTTCGATGGAGAAAAATAATCTTCTTCTTCTTCTTGCGTTACGGCCTGTGAAGGACCACGGGTAGCCCCTTCGTGGACTGCATTCTGCTCTTCTTCTCCCAGAACCTCTTAATTTTTTCTCTTCTTCTCTCCTGCTCTTCTTCCGATATCTTCAGTGTCCATTTCTCTTGATGGCTCCACTGGTGACACACTAATCTTTTTCTGTATTCATCTCTGTCACTGATTTCCGGCAAATTGGTCGGTGTATATTTGTTCCAGCAATTTTCCTTTCCTTCGACCTTGGTCCCCAATTCCTACCAGTCCTTCCAAAGTTCAACAACCCACTCGGTTCCTGTCTCTCCCCTCGTCCTCCCTGTTGTTTCCCACACTCTCGTCGTCATTCTGTCCATAGTAATCCTAACTACATGTCCAGCAAACCTTGCCCTTTTGAGTCTGATTTCCTCGGATATTGTTCTCATGTTCCTGTACAGTTCTTCCCTAGTTCTTCGCATCCACCTCTCTCCACCTCTTTTGGGACCTAGTATTTTTCCCAGTATTTTTCTTTCTCCTTTCTCTAGTTGTTCTACCCGATTTCTTCCTAGTGTCATCTTCTCAGCAGCGTATAATACTGCATTCCTCACCCTTGCCTTGTGGTGGCTTATCTTTGCCTCTGTGGATGTATTCTTTTTATTGTATATCTCTCTCGTCATACAGAAGGCTGACCTCATCTTCTTTATTCTCCCTGTTATTTCCTTCTTGCTCCTGTTCCTTCCTGTTATAAATTCTCCCAGGAATTTAAATTTGTCCACCATTTCCACAGCGCCTTCCGGTGTTTCCCAGTCTGCAGTTGTATTTAATGTCTTTGTCTTGTTATAGTTTATCCTCAGTCCCACCTTTCTGGCTACCTTACTTAAGTTGTCGAGTTGTGCCTTTGCGTCTTCTTCCGTCTCACTTACTATTGCTATGTCGTCTGCAAGGGCTAGACAGTCCACTTGAGCTCTGTTGTCCTTTTTGTCCCCACATGGGTCTTTGGTATTCCAATTTCCTCGTTTATTGCTCTCCACTGCCTGATCACTTCGTCCAGTACTATATTGAACAACAATGGTGACAATCCATCTCCCTGTTTAGCACCAGTCTTGATCTCAAATTCTTCTGACAGTGCTCCTCTGAATCTTACCCTTGCTTTTGGTGTCTGTCAGAACTTCTTTTATGAGTTCTTGTGTAGTTCCATCAAGTCCTCTGTTCTTCAGGATCCTAACAAGAGTCTGTCTGTCGATGGAGTCGTATGCCTTTGTGAAGTCCACGAAGGTTATTACTGTCTTTTGGTTTGTTAAGGCCCTATGTTCTATCAGTTGCTTCAGGATAAATATCTGTTCTATACAACCTCTTCCCTTCTTGAATCCCGCTTGGTAGTCACCAACTGTACTTACCTGTTCTTCTACTATCTTGAGCAATAGTTTTGACAGCACCGTGCATCCGACCTCTAGTAGCGATATTCCTCTGTAGTAGTTTGCATCTCTCTTGTCCCCCTTCTTATGTATTGGTACTACAGTTACATTCTTCCATCCTTCTGGCAACTTCTTTGTCCTCCAGATCTGGTGAATTATGTTGGTCATGTTGTCTATTGCTTTGTTGCCTCCACACTTTATCATCTCGGCTGCTATACCATCTTCTCCAGTTGCCATATTATTTTTTAGATTGATTATGGCATGTACGACTTCCTCCCTCGTTGGAGGGCGTGGCTCTCGCTCTTCTGTGTCAGTCCCCAGTTCCAGCTCTTCTTCAGGTGGTTCACAGAAAAATAATGTGTGCAACTAAAATCTCTGAGACCTTCAGACTATGGGATATTGTTTCCTAGGTGTTATATTATAGTAACGTTATAATTTTCAGGAAGAGATGATTATAAATTTACAGTCACAATCGCTGCATGAATTATCACATTCTTACAAAATACTTTTCACTCTTGGCATTGTAATGAATGTTAAAATTAAGTGGCTGCTGAAAACTGTAAGACATCACTATGAAATTAGCGTCATAGGTAACACGCATGTTATAGGACACAAATTTATTCAGAATCTTGCTCCAGTATCATCAGATTTAAAACAAACCAAGAACTGCAATCAACCAAATCTGGACAGAAGAAAGGAAAGAGAACTAGGGGAGCTCCAGAAGTAGGATGAAGAGATTTTAAGGAAAAATTAAAACAGTTTAAAAACTATTTACTTTCATGCTCCGTGGGTCATATTCACAAGAAACCATACGGAATGGACTGTTTCAATCAACAAAAAAATTCCAGAGGCAATGGTGCATACAAAGGGAGTGACAGGAGGAATAGTCACTATTCGGGTATATGACAGGAACGGTCATTCGAAGCAAAAATGTCCTGTATACACAGCTTCTAAAATGCATACCTTAAGAGCTACGAGCACTTATTCATCTAAACTATTGTGAAACATATCTCTTCTTCTGCGAGCTCTGCCTTCTATATTTTAATAGGTGATAGTATCGATCAAACCAAGAAAATAAGTCCAGTAAACATGGGCCCTAAAGTGCATACTGTAAGGGCTATGATCACTTACTTGTTCGTCTTGGCTATTATGAAACACAACTCGTCCACTGAAGAAGTTTTCGTAACTGTTAAAGTATGCATTTTAGAGGCCAGTATTACATGAGTTTTTTTTTTCTTTCAAATGATGGTTCCTGTCATATTCCTGAATAATGACCATTCCACCTGGCACACCTTGTCCTTTTACAGGTTTGTAATAAATTTTTTTCTGTTCAAGAATTTCTGTGTACTATAGAAAGATTTGTTATAAACAAATTTAGCCTACATTTTAAATTACGTTTGCCATAAAACTTCTGTTTCTTTGAGCAAAGAGTTTTATGATTCTACAATCAACCTTTCTGTGCCAAAGTTAGAGACACTTGAGGGAAGTGCATATGACGTTTTATTCTAGTGTAGTATTTGTGATTATTCATATTATTCTGACACTGCAGTCGATAGTTAACAACAAATTTCCGAAGTAAATAAATGCACTGTGGAGCTGAGAGTAATATTTAAGTAGTTTGTGTATGACTCTTACACACAGTTCTAATTACTTACTTTTATGCCATGTTTATTTTCGTTTGTGTGAGCCAAGCTCTAATATATTATTCAGTAGGATACCAGTGTATGAAAATATACAAATTACACTCCTGGAAATTGAAATAAGAACACCGTGAATTCATTGTCCCAGGAAGGGGAAACTTTATTGACACATTCCTGGGGTCAGATACATCACATGATCACACTGACAGAACCACAGGCACATAGACACAGGCAACAGAGCATGCACAATGTCGGCACTAGTACAGTGTGTATCCACCTTTCGCAGCAATGCAGGCTGCTATTCTCCCATGGAGACGATCGTAGAAATGCTGGATGTAGTCCTGTGGAACGGCTTGCCATGCCATTTCCACCTGGCGCCTCAGTTGGACCAGCGTTCGTGCTGGACGTGCGAACCGCGTGAGACGACGCTTCATCCAGTCCCAAACATGCTCAATGGGGGACAGATCCGGAGATCTTGCTGGCCAGGGTAGTTGACTTACACCTTCTAGAGCACGTTTGGTGGCACGGGATTCATGCGGACGTTCATTGTCCTGTTGGAACAGCAAGTTCCCTTGCCGGTCTAGGAATGGTAGAACGATGGGTTCGATGACGGTTTGGATGTACCGTGCACTATTCAGTGTCCCCTCGACGATCACCAGTGGTGTACGGCCAGTGTAGGAGATCGCTCCCCACACCATGATGCCGGGTGTTGGCCCTGTGTGCCTCGGTCGTATGCAGTCCTGATTGTGGCGCTCACCTGCACGGCGCCAAACACGCATACGACCATCATTGTCACCAAGGCAGAAGCGACTCTCATCGCTGAAGACGACACGTCTCCATTCGTCCCTCCATTCACGCCTGTCGCGACACCACTGGAGGCGGGCTGCACGATGTTGGGGCGTGAGCGGAAGACGGCCTAACGGTGTGCGGGACCGTAGCCCAGCTTCATGGAGACGGTTGCGAATGGTCCTCGCCGATACCCCAGGAGCAACAGTGTCCCTAATTTGCTGGGAAGTGGCGGTGCGGTCCCCTACGGCACTGCGTAGGATCCTACGGTCTTGGCGTGCATCCGTGCGTCGCTGCGGTCCGGTCCCAGGTCGACGGGCACGTGCACCTTCCGCCGACCACTGGTGACAACATCGATGTACTGTGGAGACCTCACGCCCCACGTGTTGAGCAATTCGGCGGTACGTCCACCCGGCCTCCCGCATGCCCACTATACGCCCTCGCTCAAAGTCCGTCAACTGCACATACGGTTCACGTCTACGCTGTCGCGGCATGCTACCAGTGTTAAAGACTGCGATGGAGCTCCGTATGCCACGACAAACTGGCTGACACTGACGGCGGCGGTGCACAAATGCTGCGCAGCTAGCGCCATTTGACGGCCGACACCGCGGTTCCTGGTGTGTCCGCTGTGCCGTGCGTGTGATCATTGCTTGTACAGCCCTCTCGCAGTGTCCGGAGCAAGTATGGTGGGTCTGACACACCGGTGTCAATGTGTTCTTTTTTCCATTTCCAGGAGTGTACTTCAACTTCCTGATTTCTGTATCTCGAAAATTGCCAACTATTCTTGTGGAAAAAGTAGCTGAAGGCAAATTTTATGCAGTACTACAATACTCTAAGTATGGGACCCGAGTGATGTTCCCATCAATGCAAATATCTAATAACATCAAATTTACAATTGCCGTTTATTGGGTTTCGTCGGATCACAAAATTAATAGGTGGTTCGGTACTTTTGACTGTACAACAGTGGTTAGGCTGTGTTTAGAGTAGCTGTGTTTTATCAAAATTCAAAGCTATTCCATATGGGGCAAACCAGTTAATATATTTAACAAAACAACACTTCCCACTTTTCTTGTATATCCTTCTTCGCTGGTCTTGACCGTATTCGTTGTATCATCCGCAAAAATGACTAATTATGCTTTTAATTCAAATAATGGTGGACCATCACCATAGAGCAAGTGCAGTAATGGGTCTTCTCCACATCTGTGTCACTTGAATAAATTAATGCTTCTTCATGCATCCTGTTTCTTAAACAGGAAGTAAATCATACATGTACTGCACCATATATCCCTCAAGGCTTTAATTTCTCTGCCATTGTTATTATCACCGACACAGGGAAGCAAAGTAATGAGCTAAATAAACGTAATAGCGCTCTTTAGTATGGAATAACTATGCAGAAATAGTGCCTATATGCATTCTTCTTACTACTACCTCGTTTGACTCTACAATGAGCTAGTAGTATCACAAACTTTTGTCTTCTTTTTCTCATTATCTTCTAAAAACTCTATCGTTTTACTACGAGTTTGTCGTCGTTCTTTCTGTTAGGTATTTGGGAGTGAGCTTATGCGAGTCGATGGTATGCTTGTATGTTGACTGTGTAGTTGTTGCCAGTGTCAACAATTACTTCCTTGAGATACTTCTTGCTTTTTCGGGAACCGTTGATGGTATCGATCGTTTTCTTAGTTAGTCATAAGTTGTTCATTCGTGCTATTTGTGCATAAAATCTGAGAACTCTCTTCCGTGCTACGAAACAAAATTCTTTCATAAGCAAATAGCATTCTTCTGAACTTTAACGCATCCAGTTACTGCGAACTTTTTCTCCGTACCCGTTATTTGCCTCATGACTTAGAAACACGTGATCAGCGCGTATAATGGTTTTCGGAGAATCACTTTCTGTTTTAGTAGCGCAGTTTGGGTTCATAAGAGGTGATTTCCTTTTACAAAATTCCCAAATGGTTGCGTAGCCTACACACAGTTTTTCTTCATCAATTTGTTTGCTCACACCCGTAGCGCCAGTGCTCCCAATAATTTTATCCATGTACTCCAAGCACGGGACCCGAGTGATGTTGCCATTTTTTATCGTGAAGGATACTGCTTGTCTTTATACAAGATTTTTATGCCAGCTTTGTCACTTAATTCACGAAGCTACTCTATAATGCGTCTGGCTTCAGTGTTAATTTTAGAGCTGTTCGTGTTTACTGTCATTACTAGGCCAGGGTGGGGGGAGGAGGGTGTAATATAGGAAGTAAGAACAGCGTTAGTTGTTGAATGATCGCGGCAAATGACACATTGAGGCAGCGTACTCATGTGAGATAGCGTTATCAGCATCAAACTGAGTTTGACAGGGGCCTCGTTAAGGGTCTCCATTTGACCATCTGGTCGAATCGTGGTGTACCTAGATTTGTGGGACATTCACATGTGGCAGTGTCTCAATGTTAGGCTTAATGGGAATGGGAGGGCAGGCATTCGAAAAGAAACCGTTTGATAGTGACTTACCATGTCTGGTCATCACATGGGAGGATCACCGTATTGTGCACCAAGCACATCGTAAACATCTTCACATCTGCACCTACCAACCAAGAACAAATAATGGAACGTCCGCAATATTCTGCGTCATCCCACACCATTGGTTGGTGCCAGCCCGTCTAGGAAATTACGGTTCCATGCTTAGGCAGTTCTTAACAATACTATACAAAAGGCTGCATTTGGGGTGGTTCAGTGACCAGAAACATTGGATTGCTCATGAATGACCTACCGGTAACAAAGCTAGAAGCCCGCCTCTGAATTGCTTCGATGCCTTCCTTCAGTCTGATCTGGTACGGACCCGAAACACTCGAGCAGTACTCAAGAACAGGTCGTATCAGCGTTGAATATGAAGTCTCCTTTACACATAAACCACTCTTTCCTAAAAATCTACCGATAAAAGGAAGTCGACCAATCGCCTTCCCTACCACAGTTACCACATTGTTGTTCCACCTCATATCGCTATGTAACGTTCTGCCCAAGTATTTAAACGACTTAACTGTGCCTAGAAGGACAGAAATTCGCTACCCTAACATTACAAGCTTGATCTTCCAACCCATCTGCATTAACATAAATTTTCGCACATTTAGGGCTAGCTGCCATTCATCACACCAACTGGAAATTTTGTCTAAGTCCTATCGTCGTTTTTTTTTCTTTTCTTTGGGAGGGGGGGGGGGGGTGGGGGGTCATCAGTCTTCTGACTGGTTGGGTGCAGTGGTCCAACACGAATTCCTCTCCTGTGCTAACCTCTTTATCTCAAAGAAGCACTTGCAACCTACGTCAGTTATTTGCTGGATGTATTCCACTCTCTGTCTTCCTCTACAATTTTTCCGCTCTACAGCTCCCTCTAGTGCCATGGAAACCATTCCCTCTTAACAGATGACCTATCAACCTGTCCCTTCTCCTTATCAGTGTTTTACACATATTCCTTTCCTCTCAGATTCTGCGTAGAACCTCCTCATTCCTCATTTTCTACGTTCTTCTGTAGCACATCTCAAATGCTTTGATTCTGTTCCGTTCCGGTTTTCCCACAGTCCATGTTTCACTACCATACAATGCTGTACTCCAGACGTACATTCTCAGAAATTTCTTCCTCAGATTAAGGTCGATATTTGATATTAGTAGACTTCTCTTCGCCGGGAATGACTTTTCCGCCATAGCTAGTCTGTTTTTGATGTCCTCCTTGTTCCGTCCGTCATTGGTTATTTTATTGCCTAGGTAGCAGAATTCCTTAAATTCATCTGCTTCCTGACCATCAATCCTAATGTTAAGTTTCTCGCTGTTCTCATTTCTACTACTTCTCATTACCTTTGTCTTTCTTCGATTTGCTCTTAATCCATAATCTGTATTCATTAGCCTGTTCATTCGGTTCAGCAGATCATGCAATTCTTCTTTTCTTTCACTCAGGATAGCAATGTCATCAACGAATCGTATAATTGATATCCCTTCACCTTGAATTTTAATTCCACTACTGAACTATTATTTCCATCATTGCTTCCTCAATGTACAGATTGAACAGTGGGGGCGAAACGCTACATCCTTGTCTTACACACTTTTTAATACGAGCACTTTGTTCTTGGTCGTCCATTCTTATTATTCCCTCTTGGCTGTTGTACATAATGTATATGACCCGTCTCTCCGTATAGCTCACTCCTACATTTTTCTGAATTTCGAACATCTTGAACCATTTTATATCGTCGAACGCTTTTTCCAGGTCAACAAATCCTATGAACGTGTCTGGATTTTTCTTTACTCCTGCTTCCATTATTAACCTCAACGTCAGAATTGCCTCTCTCGTGCCTTTACTTTTCCTGAAGCCAAACTGATCGTCATCTGGCGCATCCTCAATTTTCTTTTCCATTCTTCTGTATATTATTCTTGAAAGCAACTTGGATGCATGAACTGTTAAACTGATTCTGCGATAATTCTCGCACTTGTCAGCTCTTTCCGACTTCGGAATTGTGTGTATGATGCTTTTCCGAAATTCAGATGGTACGTCGCCAGTTTCATACATACTATACACCAACGTGAATAGTTGTTTTGTTGTCACTTCCCCCATTGATTTTAGAAATGCTGATGGAATGTTTTCTATCCCTTCTGCCTTATTTTACATTAAGTCCTCCAAAACTCACTTAAATTCTGATTCTAATACTGGTTCCCCTGTCTCTTCTAAATCGACTCCTGTTTCTTCTTTTATCACATCAGACAAACCTTCCCTCTCATAGAGGCTTTCAATTTATACTTTCCACTTATACTCTCTCTCCTCTGTATTTAACAGTGCAATTCCAGTTGCACTCTTAATGCAACCACTCTTCCTTTTAATGTCACCGAAGGTTCTTTTGACTTTCCCGTATGTTGAGTCTGTCCTTCGACAATCATTTCGATGTCTTCACATTTTTCCTGCAGCCATTTCGTCTTAGCTTTCCTGCACTTCCTCTTTATTTCAATCCTCAGCGACTTGTATTTCTGTATTCCTGAGTTTCCTGGAACATTTTTGTACTTCCTCCTTTCATCAATCAACTGAAGTATTTCTTCTGTTACTCACGATTTCTTCACAGTTAAAAAAATTCTTTGTACCTATGTTTTCCTTCCCAACTTCTGTGATGGCCCTTTTTAGAGATGTCCATTTGTCTTCAACTGTACTGCCTTCTGAGCTATTCCTTATTGCTGTATCTATAGTCCTAGAGAACTTCAAGCGTATCTCGTCATTCCTTAGTACTTCCGTATTCCACTTCTTTGCGTATTGATTCTTCCTGACTAATGTCTTAAACGTTAGCCTACTCTTCATCACTGCCACATTGTGGTCTGAGTCTATATGTCTCGTGGGTACGATTTATAATCCAGTATATGAGTTCGGAATGTCTGTCTGACCATGTTGTAATCTAACTGAAATCTTTCCGTATCACTCCTCTTGTGATTCTTGAACAGAATATTCGCTATTAGTAGCTGAAACTTATTACAGAACTCCATAAGTCTTTCTCCTCTATCTTTCCTTGTCCCAAGCCCATATTCTCCTGAAATTTTTCTTCTACTCCTTCCCCTACAACTGTGTTCCTGTACCCCATGACTACTAGCTTTCATCCCCCTTTACATACTATATTACCCCTTCAATATCCTGAAATACACTCCTGGAAATGGAAAAAAAGAACACATTGACACCGGTGTGTCAGACCCACCATACTTGCTCCGGACACTGCGAGAGGGCTGTACAAGCAATGATCACACGCACGGCACAGCGGACACACCAGGAACCGCGGTGTTGGCCGTCGAATGGCGCTAGCTGCGCAGCATTTGTGCACCGCCGCCGTCAGTGTCAGCCAGTTTGCCGTGGCGTACGGAGCTCCATCGCAGTCTTTAACACTGGTAGCATGCCGCGACAGCGTGGACGTGAACCGTATGTGCAGTTGACGGACTTTGAGCGAGGGCGTATAGTGGGCATGCGGGAGGACGGGTGGACGTACCGCCGAATTGCTCAACACGTGGGGCGTGAGGTCTCCACAGTACATCGATGTTGTCGCCAGTGGTCGGCGGAGGGTGCACGTGCCCGTCGACCTGGGACCGGACCGCAGCGACGCACGGATGCACGCCAAGACCGTAGGATCCTATGCAGTGCCGTAGGGGACCGCACCGCCACTTCCCAGCAAATTAGGGACACTGTTGCTCCTGGGGTATCGGCGAGGACCATTCGCAACCGTCTCCATGAAGCTGGGCTACGGTCCCGCACACCGTTAGGCCGTCTTCCGCTCACGCCCCAACATCGTGCAGCCCGCCTCCAGTAGTGTCGCGACAGGCGAGAATGGAGGGACGAATGGAGACGTGTCGTCTTCAGCGATGAGAGTCGCTTCTGCCTTGGTGCCAATGATGGTCGTATGCGTGTTTGGCGCCGTGCAGGTGAGCGCCACAATCAGGACTGCATACGACCGAGGCACACAGGGCCAACACCCGGCATCATGGTGTGGGGAGCGATCTCCTACACTGGCCGTACACCACTGGTGATCGTCGAGGGGACACTGAATAGTGCACGGTACATCCAAACCATCATCGAACCCATCGTTCTACCATTCCTAGACCGGCAAGGGAACTTGCTGTTCCAACAGGACAATGCACGTCCGCATGTATCCCGTGCCACCCAACGTGCTCTAGAAGGTGTAAGTCAACTACCCTGGCCAGCAAGATCTCCGGATTTGTCCCCCATTGAGCATGTTTGGGACTGGATGAAGCGTCGTCTCACGCGGTCTGCACGTCCAGCACGAACGCTGGTCCAACTGAGGCGCCAGGTGGAAATGGCATGGTAAGCCGTTCCACAGGACTACATCCAGCATCTCTACGATCGTTTCCATGGGAGAATAGCAGCCTGCATTGCTGCGAAAGGTGGATATACACTGTACTAGTGCCGACATTGTGCATGCTCTGTTGCCTGTGTCTATGTGCCTGTGGTTCTGTCAGTGTGATCATGTGATGTATCTGACCCCAGGAATGTGTCAATAAAGTTTCCCCTTCCTGGGACAATGAATTCACGGTGTTCTTATTTCAATTTCCAGGAGTGTACTTTCTCAATCTCTTCATCATCAGCTTGCGACGTCGGCATGTACACGTGAACTATCGTTGTCCGTGCTGGTTTGCTGTCGATTCTGATAAGAACCACCCTGTCATTGAACTGTTCACAGTAATACACTCTCTGCCCTACCTTCCTATTCATAACGAATCCTACTCCTGTTATACCATTTTCTGCTGTTGTTGACATTAGCCTACACTGACCTGACCAAAAAACATTATCTTCTTTCCAATTCACTTCACTGACGCCTATTATACCTAGATAGAGCCTTAGCATTTCCCTTTTCGGATTTTCTAGTTTCCCTACTACGTTCAAGCTTCTGATATTCCACGCCCCGACTCGTAGAACGTTGTCCTTTCGTTGATTGTTCAATCTCTTTCTCATGGTAACCTCTCCGTTGGCAGTCTCCTCCCGGAGATCCGAATGGGGGACTATTTAGGAATATTTTGCCGATGGAGAGATCATCACACTTCCTCAGTTACATGCCACATGTCCTGTGGATACACGTTACATGTTGTAAGACGTCGCGGTCTCCTGACCTTTATTGCTTACATGTTCCGTCCTCACAATCATGTTCCGCACATCAAGATGCTTCATTCGAACCCAAACTCGATAAGATAAGGTCAATGTTGAATGAATTCATGTAAACGATATGCAATTGACAAGTGAGTTCACCATGGTTGAAATACTCGAGGCTGGCGTGCACACATACATTCCAGACACGACGGTTACAGAGGCTTTTAGTTTGGGAGAGAGGCCGCAAAGTGGGACGCCAGGCCCTTCAGAGGACGACCCAGCCCGTGTCGGCCGGTGACCGCCCATAGCAGGCAGCGTGGGCCCAAATGAAAGGGGGGAATGACCCTGTGTTTGGCTTAAAAGCAAATTCCGATACATTGTGTGGGAGCGGCCAGCGTACGCCTTCTTTACACATAGCACGCAGTTTCGGAGATTTTCACAGGGAGATAGCAAACGCCAAACGCCAAAGCTACAGGTTTCCAGGTTGGTCGCCTTAAACGAAACGTCATTCTCCCGTTTTAGAAGAGCAATGCTGATTGGCAGACGATATTCCTGCCGCCTTCAGCTGAAGGAATAATCGAACAGACGGAAAGATATACCTCTCCACATTTGGCGTGGAGAGGTTTGGTTCCATTGTCGCTCTTGGAGCGAGAACACGTAATGAGAGTGTGTCGCGCTCGCACGTGTACTCGAAAGAGCGAGGAACAAGTCTCTCCTCAGTACTTCACTGGGAGAGCACCTCTGTCGAGAGCGAATCAAAGGGCGACTCTATATTGAGTCTTTGCGATTAAGCGTTGTTCACTGTGTTGTCCGACACACTTATTGTGCGGTGTGAACGGACATAGTTAAACGCCTGCGAGCGAATTTTGAGTGGCATCGCGGTGGACTGGTTATCTGACCAGAGTACCACGCCAATAGTTAGACTAGGGGCGAATAGGAATCCTTGACTTCATCAAGGCGTAGGGAGAATTTGATTGCCGAAGGTCAATCCGATAGGACGAGAGTTATCTTATTTGTCAGCAGCGAGCGGCGCAAACAGCAGTCATCGCAGCTTACGGTATTGTGCGCTACAGCTATTGCGAGCCCCATATTTCCTGTACAACAGTACACTTTACTGCATTTCACACGCGACAGCCTCGACCATATCTAGCAACATTCTAAAGGATAATTATTCAAGTTGAGTAGGCGCGCCTCTCAGCCATTCTGCCAAGGCAACAAGCATCTTGAACTTTGTGTAGAAATTTCATTAGCGAATCCGATCCTTGAAAGGTAACTTCACATTCCGAAAAGAACCAGGATATAACTTGTTCAGTTCATAACTAAAAGTGTCATTGTAATTTCTCAGAATTTTTGCAAAATAAATAATAACTTTCGTTAGTTCCATGTTTTTCTTACATTAACTATCACTACCCCAGTACCCAAGTATCCCGCTAGTTATGTAAGAAATTGGGAATTTTTGTGTCATTTCCTTACAGCGGACGACTCCAGAAGATATTTATTGCTGAAAGTTTTTCAGGCATTTCTCTTCAGAAAGTTAGGAGCGTCTGTCTGACTTCTGTAGTAGTGTGGGGGTGGAAATTGCATTTTGCAGGAGCCACAGGGTAAAGGGCACATCTCAGATTAATCCGTTGCGCAGAATAACAGAATAATAGATTAACCCCACACCTCAGAATGTCTTTATTGCAGTGGTTTCCATTGACTTCTGCATCCTCATGCCGTTGGTCATTGCTGATTCTTCCGCCTTTCGAGGCAGTTTCCCACCACTAGGACCAGAGAGTGCCCTGAACCTCTGTCCGCTCCTCCACCCTCTTTGACAAGGCCTTTTGCAGAATGAAGGTGACTTCTTCTGGCGGAAGTCTTCGGCCGCCAATGTTGATTATTAATCAAAAATGGCTCTGAGCACTATGGGACTTAACTCCCGAGGTCATCAGTCCCCTGGAACTACTTAAACCTAACTAACCTAAGGGCATCACACACATCCATGCCCGAGGCAGGATTCGAACCTGCGACCGTAGTGGTCGCGCGGTTCCAGACTGTAGCGCGTAGAACCGCTCGGCCACCCCGTCCGGCGATTATTAATCAAAATTCAAACAGCGGCGAGATTCGAACGCGGGATCGGTGCGTTTGATTATGAGTCAAAGACGCTATCCATAGACATACAGTTTCTCATCTTCGACACCTTCCCGAACACCACGGCGTCCTCAGCAAACAACGGTAAATTGCCGCCCACCCTGCCAGACGAATCATTTATGTATACAGAGAACAACAGTGGTCCTCTCACACCTCACTGGGTCAGTCCTGGAGATACCCTTGTCTGTGATGACCACTCGCGGTCACGGACAGTCTGCTGGATTCCATTATTTAATAAGTCTTCGAGCCACTCACATATCTGTGAACTTATTCCATACTCTCGTGCCTACGTCACTAACATCCTGCGTACTCCCATGTGATGGCATTGTGGCGCCATTTTTCAACAGAAGTATGCTCGTTTCTTTGAAATGCGATAGTGAGTTACTTACTTAAGCAGCAAGATCTCCATATCTGCCCACGTTCTGTGCGGGACCATCTAGGATGTCAACTCCGTTTCAGTATCAGTGTCTGGGACACAAAGGAGCAGTTATAACAGCTACTCGAATCAGACGCGCCAAACGAAGCGAGAAGATTTCATGCAAGGACACCGGCGCGAAAAATTTCGTAGACGTATTACACTAGTGGCCATTAAAATTGCTATATCAAGAAGAAATGCATATGATAAACGGGTATTCATTGGACAAACACATTATACTAGAACTGACATGTGATTACATTTTCACGCAATTTGGGTGCATAGATCCTGAGAAATCAGTACCGCGAACAACCACCTCTGGCTGTAATAACGGCCTTGATACTCCTGAGCATTTAGTCAAACAGAACTTGGATGACGTGTACAGGTACAGGTGCCCATGCAGCTTCAACACGATACCACAGTTCATCAAGAGTAGTGACCGGCGTATTGTGACTAGCCAGTTGCTCGGCCACCATTGAGCACACGTTTTCAGTTGTTGAGAGATCTGGAGAATATGTTGGTCAGGGCAGCAGTCGAACATTTTCTGTATCCAGGAAGGCCCGTACAGGACCTGCAACATGCGGTCGTGCGTTATCCTGCTGAAATGTAGGGTTTCGCTGGGATCGAATGAAGGGTAGAGCCACGGGTCGTAACACATCTGAAATTTAACGTCTACTGTTGAAAGTGCCGTCAATGCGAACAAGAGGTGACCGAGACGTGTAACCAATGGCAACCCATACCATCACGTTGGGTGATACGCCAGTATGGCGATGACGAATTCACGCTTCCAAGATGCGTTCATCGCAATGTCGCCAAACACGGATGCGGCCATCATGATGCTGTAAACTGAACCTGGATACATCCGAAAAAGTGACGTTTTACCATTCGTGCACACAGATTCGTCGTTGAGTACACCATCGCAGGCGCTCCTGTATGTGATGCAGCGTCAAGGGTAGCCGCAGCCATGGTCTCCGAGCTGATAGTCCATGTTGCTGCAAACGTCGTCGAACTGTTCGTGCAGATGGTTGTTGTCTTGCAAACGTCCCCATCTGTTGACTGACGGATCCGTTACAGCCATGCGAATAAGATGCCTGTCATCTCGACTGCTAGTTGTACGAGGCCGTTGGGATCCAGCACGGCGTTCCGTATTACCCTCCTGAACCCACCGATTCCATATTCTGCTAACAGTCGTTGGATCTCGACCAATGGGAGCAGCAATGTTGCGATACGATAAACCGCAATCGCGATAGGCTACAATCCGACCTTTATCAAAGTCGGAAACGTGGTGGTACGCATTTCTCCTCCTTACACGAGGCATCACAACAACGTTTCACCAGGCAACGACGGTCAACTGCTGTTTGTGTATGAGAAATCGGTTGGAAAGTTTACTCATGTCAGCACGTTTTAGGTGTCGCCACCGGCGCCAACCTTGTGTGAATGCTCTGAAAAACTAATCATTTGCATATCATTGCATCTTCTTCCTGTCGGTTAAATTTCGCGTCTGTAGCACGTCATCTTCGTGGTGTAGCAAGTTTACTGGCCAGTAGTGTAGTTACAACAATTGTAGGCCGCCTTACTTCCGGAGAGGCCACTTTCCGTTTCGACTGAGTCCATGCGTGCGTTATCATTTGCATATCATTGCATCTTCTTCCTGTCGGTTAAATTTCGCGTCTGTAGCACGTCATCTTCGTGGTGTAGCAATTTTACTGGCCAGTAGTGTAGTTACAACAATTGTAGGCCGCCTTACTTCCGGAGAGGCCACTTTCCGTTTCGACTGAGTCCATGCTTGCAGACACGACAGAGTTCAGCATCGTCCTGATATGTGGCCTCATACCGTCATGTTCTTTGCAAACTTTACTACATTTTGTAAACACTGAAATAACACCACGTATCCTCTCAGCTCGTGAAGTTTCTTTCAGTTTCCTCATCACCACCTTGTTGCCTTACTTTTTTCTCAAACAGTGTTCATTTCGTATTTATTCTTTTACGTTTTGTTCCCAAATATTTTTCTTCACAGATTTTTTCTGCAATATTTTCCTGATCTTATCTATTAGCCTACATGTTTGCAAAGGAGTGAATTTAATCCACATCCTCAATTTACGCCTCTTTTGTATGAACAGATTGAGATATTTCGACCACGAATATTGCTTTGTAGGTTCTGTTTGTTACATGTAGAATTAAGTTAGTTGTTTTATTATCCGCACCACAGTAATGTAGCACATTAAGCAGTGTGGTGCTGTCTGTGGTGTGATCCTTTTTTTTTTAAATCTACAAACGTGACCACCTTGTGAATCGATTGGCGCTGCTTTGGTATCATTTTTAGAGTCCTGATCAGCTCTAACTTGTCGAAAGCCCGTCTGCTATTCTAAACTGCATCTAAACACGTACTCTGCAAACCACTATGAAGTGAGTGGCAGAAAGTACATGCCGTTGTGCCAGTTATTAGGGTGTTTTCTTGTTGCAGTCGGCTACGGAGCGCCGGAAGAAGGATTGATCGAAAGCCTTTGTGTTACACGTGGTTCGTTTAATCTTATCTTCCAGGTCCTTACGGAAGAGATACATGAAGTGTTGTGGTATATTCGTAGATTTATCATTTGTACTTGGTTTCTAGATTTTATAAGCAGTCTTTGGCGTGATAGTGTGAGCCTGTCTTTGAGGATCATCTAGTTTAGGGGTCAAATAAACCTGTAAACATTTTTTCCTCCCTTCTTTGTACACGTTCCGTACGCCCTGATAGTCCTATTTGGTACGAGCCACACAAATTTCTAGGGAGTGTAGCATGGGTGTTTTGTAAATGGTCTCCTTTGTAGATTGACTGCACTCAGTAGTCTACCAATGAGTCGATGACGGCCACTTGATTTAACTACGACTGAGCATATGCGATGTTTTCATTTCATTTCGCTACCAACTGGAATACCTATGTGTTTGTATATGTTCACCGATTCCAGCTATGAATCACTGATATCGTACTCAAACGACGCACCTTTTTTTCGTTTTGTGAAGTGTATAACCTTGCATTTCTGATAATTTAAAGCAAGCTGCCGAACTTTGCAGCAGTTACAAATATTATAAAGGTATAACTCAGTACTTGAGCAGCTTCTTTCAGCCATTTCTCCCTTATAAATAAAGGCACCATCTAAGGAATATCTAAGGTTAATACCAGTATTGCCTGGTAGGTTATTAATATACATACTTCTGCTTGAGAAGGACAAATTGACTTCTACATCTAACGGTGACTATCCATCCAAGAAGGTAGCATATTAGACACCTATCGAGAAATCACCAATTTCACTCGCTACCACATACTTTCGTACTTTCGAAATATGTATGTTTGTGGTACAGAGTCAGATACGTTCCGGAAATCAAGGAATACTCCAAGTAGCTATTTTTATCCATCCTGTCATATCGGAAGAGCTCGAGCTGTGTTCCATATGATCCATGTTTTCAGAATGCCTGCTTATCAACAGGAAGGAGGTTATTCTCTTCAGGACACCTCATTCAACTATCTTCTATTCTGTCTGTTGCTTTCATCTGGCAAAGAGAGGACAAGAAAGTATTTTGTAGGACGACCATCAGAAGATATATTCCAAACAACGTCGTTATTAGTTAGTGCAAAACCTAAGGACGAAAGAAAATTTCGCTTAACGTGTCACTTCCAAGTAACATACCCTGATGATACTTGGACCATACATAGAATGAACTGTTAAGTACAGTACACTGTAGTACAGTATATGGCACCATAATAAAGTGTTGAAGATAACTGAAAGAAATACGCAATGAGAAGAACAGAAATGATACTTTTATTGAATGACAATGGACAATTACAGGACACGAATTTGGGGCAGTAGAGCGTACTGGAGGTTTAGCAAATGTCAAAAGGAACTTTTTAAAAAAATTATTTGACATCAGTTGCCCAAAGAAAAATCAAACAGTGCTGAACAGTTATACCACGTCCTACCGTATTATTCAGTTTTTAGCGAAAATGTTAATTCTTGGAAATATTGTCCACACAAGTAAATTCTCTTTTCAACATTTTGTAGATCACCAGTTAATAAAAACTACGAAGGTAAAAGAGAAAACTACTTATGCTGCTGTTTGTCTTATTAGACTTTTACATATAACACTGAACTTCGAGTAGCTACTCTCTAAACACACTAGTTTTACAATAACGCCGAAAATCTGTAAAGATTTTCTTGCCATTAGCGAGTATATACCCTTTTCAAAACTATGTAAAATGGATCCTCTTTTAGATTAACCCTGATAGTGGAAAGCAATCTACTTCTTAAGCTCTACCCACCTCTCTGACCTGTCTGCTTCTCAAACCTTCAGACAACGTTACACTTTCTCTCTGGCTGTACACTAACAAGACAGCAAAGCTGAACACAGTTTATCAAATTACCAATCGTCGGCTACGGTACGGCAAGAGTCCTACTTTCTTGACAGTCGAATTCTAACTGTGCTGAATAAAACGGTAGTACACTTTAATTAGGTTAGCAAGCTAAATCACGTGTTAGAAACGTCTCTTCACATTTTATTAGGTCTACCCCTCAGATTCGTTTAGCCGGCCGAAGTGGCCGTGCGGTTAAAGGCGCTGCAGTCTGGAACCGCAAGACCGCTACGGTCGCAGGTTCGAATCCTGCCTAGGGCATGGATGTTTGTGATGTCCTTAGGTTAGTTAGGTTTAAGTAGTTCTAAGTTCTAGGGGACTTATGACCACAGCAGTTGAGTCCCATAGTGCTCAGAGCCATTTTAACCATTTTTTGAAACACGAAAACATATCTCACTGGTCCTTACATATATAATTTTAGTTCGTCGTAGGGTATACCAAAAAAATTTCATGAAATTATAGATACTTGAAGTAACTACCATTTTTGACCATCTTTTTTGGGCGAAGAAATATTAAATATCGATGTTAAAAAAAACTCGGGTAACATGAACTGAAGAGAACTCAATACTTCAAGAGAGACCAAAAAAATCATCAAAATCGAACGGAAATTGCAGCGTGGGCGATGACAACCATGCTGGAAAATGTGGTTTTGAGAAAAACGTGTTTAAAGTTTGACAGTTATTTATCACACAAAAAAGGGACAAAGCTTGAAAATTACGGGATATCATCGATGCCTGGTGCATAACTATCGCCCCGACTAATGGATGGCTGCTTTCTGCTACTTCGACCTGACAAGTCCTCGTTTTTGTCCACAAAGCGCTTTTCGTCGCCGAGCGCATCACGGTGGCGTCTCTATCTTCACAGAACCGGCGCATTTCATCTCCGATTTTGAGTTTGAAGGGCATTTGCCACGATTAAAATGTAAAAAAAATACCAAACAAAAGTGATTATCACCTTAAGCCGAACAATAAATACACTCCTTTGTGAATGACGCCGACTGACGCTAACTCAGCCATGAAACATCTGACTGAGCGTCTACCAGATGACCAACATGAGAAAAGTGGAAGTCTACCATGTGTTCGAGACAGTGGAACACATTTGCACTGTTTGAGTCAGCTCTAAACATCTCACGGATGCAACGAAGGGAACGTAAGCACGGAACATGTCATCTAACTCCAAGACGTGCCGGGCACGTTCGGCTTCAAACGCTAAAAGAATCGTTACTTTTGGAAGTTCGCGCATAATAGTTTGGGCAATAATTCTTCAAATGGCTCTGAGCACTACGGGACTCAACTGCTGAGGTTATTAGTCCCCTAGAACTTAGAACTAGTTAAACCTAACTAACCTAAGGACATCACAAACATCCATGCCCGAGGCAGGATTCGAACCTGCGACCGTAGCGGTCTTGCGGTTCCAGACTGCAGCGCCTTTAACCGCACGGCCACTTCGGCCGGCCAATAATTCTTCAATGAATATACAGTCGAGCTCCGTAATAAAAAAAAAAAATCTAATTTTTTCGACCACCACCCTGTTGTTCCCCCTTAAACTGAACCTACCCTTGGCTCAAGGGAAAATAAGCACACAATCATGAATTATTACATTCTGAAGCCAGAGAGAACCGAAATGTACCACAAGTTTTTCAGTATTTATTTTTATTACCAAGTGTATTCAGGACGCTTTTAATAATAACAAAACTAACTCAGTTGATTAAGTAAATAATTATTTATGCTGCGTTTGTCTGTGACACATGCAATCTACGTATTTTCGCTGAAGCTACGTCCCGCACCAAAAGAGATACTAGGGTTAGCTTTTAATCACTTCACACAGACACACAAATATGGGCAATATTTCTCTCGTGATCTTACCCGCCGCTTCCCTGAGTGTCCTAAATTTTCTATAAGAACCCGATCCCCGATTTTTCCTTCCGTGGATCGTCTTCCCATGTCACACCACTATGCCTCTCTTTGATATGCCGCTGCTATATTCGCCTTAACTCTACGCCAGTTTTCCTTAATACCGACAGGATCACATTTCTCCGGTAGAAAACAATCCACCGGCCTAAATTAGACAACGAAGCATTAGTAGTATAAGCCAACATTAATTTAGCCAGTGAGGTCTTATGACACTTGTGAGTGGCCTTGTGGCATAACTTAGCTACGGAAGGGATTGGTGCCGTCTCGTCTGACCCTTATGACGGCATACGTTCAGAACCGCCTTGAGAATACGATTTCCGCTTTCTCCAAAGGAGCTGAGTTCTGTAATAAATTTCAGCTAGTAATACCGAATACCCTGCCCAAGAATCAAAAGAGGAGGAGGTATAATTGGAAAAGGCAGGGCGATACCGGGAGATTTCAATTAGATGGTCAGACAGACATTTCGATATCAGATACTGGAATGTAAGGCGTACCCAGGAGCAAAGATAGACTCAGATCACATTGTAGTAGCGATGAAGGGCAGGCTGACGTTTAAGACATTAGTCAGGAAGAACCAATACTCAAACAAGTGGGATATGGAAGTACTAAGGAATGAGGAGTTCTCTAAGGCTATACATACAGCGATAAGGGATAGCTGAGTAGGCAGTACAGTTCAAGAAGAGGAATGGTCATTTCTAAAAAGGGAAATCACAGAGGGTGGAAGAGAAATGTAGGTACAAAGAAGGTAACTGCGAAGAAAACATGGGTAACAAAAGAAATACTTCAGCTGATCGATGAAAGAAGGAAGTACAACAATGTTCAGGGAAATTCTCAAATACAGAGATACAATGCGAGGTGCCGGGGTGGAGAAGATTTTGTACCTTTTTAATTCAGACGAATTTTGCATGAGAGCAAGACATGCACTCGACCCCCTCCTTACATACCACCTAATTGATTATGTGCGTAACGGTAACGGAAGAAAATGATGGTGGACACTGCTGGTTGGTAAAATAAGGAGTGCACACTCACAATAATTTAATATCAATCGTAATCTACTCAGAAAAAAGAGAACTTTATCAAAATAAACAACAGGAAATGGGATTCTGCATATATCTACGAAATGATATGCGGATTAAATATTACAATAAGATTTATTTTACATCAGAACATAAATGTACATGATTATCGACATAGACAGTGGGTTAAAGGATAGACTATACTAAGATATTATGAGAATAAGGGTTGGCTCAAAATCAAGGTGCTCCTACTCTCTGTGATGTAATAGATTGACGATAATGACTGGCCCTCCTAATAAATCTCCCGACTATATAGCAGTATCGCAATTAGTAGTGAGAGCTGAAATGGGATCACATGGAGAAAGAAGCAAGGTGAACTTGTAGCAAAGCGAGCGCACTTGCTGCTGAGGGATTCAGTATAAAATTGATAAGGTCCTACAATGCTGGAGCCGCAAAATACTGTACCAGTACTGATACCTGCAGCACATCGCCGGTAGGCAGCGTCCTGTTGTTGTAGGCGCGACTTCTGCCGTGCAGCAACTCTGTGTCAACCCCTGGCCTCGAAGGCTGTCTGAGAATTCTAAGTTCTACAGTAAACGAGCGACCAAGTCGCAAGCCCGTCTGACTCCTATGAACATCAGATCCCGAATCTCCCTCTGTGATGCGATGCAAGCAGCGAAGCCAGCATTTCTCAACTCCCTACTCTCCTCGAAAACCACGAATCATCATTCAGTTCTGATTCCAAAATTCCCCCACACTGTCTCAGAACATCATTCGCGCCAATAGTGACCATTCCCTCCAGTTTCGAGCAGGGCTTTATGACGTCAACTAGCCTCAGTTCATGTTGACCAATCATGCCTCTGCTACTCAGCTGAGGGCACTGAACTTGCCGTTTGACCGGCTACGAAAACAACCTGCCTAGACCACCGGCCATCCGGTGCCAGACAGTCGCACTCAGCAGGGCACAGTCAACAAGTTTTATCTGAATCAGGAGGACAATGCAGTCAGTCGGTGCCAGGAATCCTCGTTCCAGACGCGCCGGAACGGTAAACTCATAAACTGCGGCGACACTCAGACGTCTCACAGGTCGTTTTGCCCTGCATACAACAGGCGAAACTCGACCGACGTCAGTCGTTCCGCCAGGCGCTTAAGCCTATTGTATGAACCCCACAGAATTCAGGGAAGTGCAGCCCCCAACCGGAAACGCAGTGTGCCTCGTCCTCCGATGCTCGCTTCGCCCAGGCCACCCAAGGAAGTAAAACAACATGTTTAGGAATCAAGTGAAAAGTACTTTTTGAGCTCTCAGTACAAATACTCTCATTACTATAACCTTATTCGGTCTGTTACTACCATGCAATGACATAGAACATCAATGATGAAAATGAGAGGAGACATGCAAAAGAGGGCATGGAACTTCTCAACGAGTCTCTGAGAAATGAAGTAAATAGCGTGCACGGACCTTAAGATGTAATGGGTGCCTGAAAAATGTGAAGAAATAGAAAAAGAAATGACTGTCCGAAGCACTGGCTCAGCATATAGGAAACTCAAAATAGTCTTCGGTCAAATTAAAAGCAAAGGTGTTATCATTAAGAGTGTAACCGAAATTCCACTGCTAAACGCAGAGGAGAGAGCGGATAGGTGAAAGAGTTCAATGAACGTCTGATATGATAGAAGAAGAAACAGGAATCATTTAGAACAGATAGGGTATCCAGTATTAGAATCAAAATTTAAAAGAGCTTTGGAGGACTTCAAATCAAATAAGCCAAAACGGATAGATAACATTCCATCAGAATTTCTAAAATCGTTGAAGCAAGTAGCAACAGAACGACAAATCACTTTGGTGTGTATGATGTATGAGTCCGGCAACATACCATCTGACTTTCGAAAAAAATCACCCACATAATTTCAAAGACTGCAACAGCTGACAAGTGCGACAATTATCGCACAATCAGCTTAACAGCTCATGCATACAAGTAGCTGAAAAGAATAATAACAGGTGATGGATAAGGAAAATAGAGGATGTATTAGATGACAATCAGTTTGGCCTCAGGAAAGATAAATAATGGAAGTAAGACTATAGATCAATGAAAACACTTCATAGGATTATCCGACCTGGAAAAAGCGTTCCACAATGTAAAAAGGTGCAACATGTTCAAAATTCTGTGTAAAATAGGGGTAAGCTACAGGAAGAGACGGGTAATATACACACATAAAAAAAAGTTTTGCACCACCCCGGTTCCCAGAACTCCTGAAAATAGCCGTTGACTGTGGATATTGTATCATAGATACAATCCCTTTGACTGTTCAGAAATGTCACTAAACCCGCCCATAGATGTAAACAACCATGCATGAGCAGCGCCTGTTAGACTGAAGGGGTCCGACAACCGATCAGTTCCAGGCATACCACCAGAAAGGAGGTACACGGGTCGTGTTGTCTGTAGCTCAAGCATACCTGGGCGATCAATACCGCGGTTCGGATCGCGTTCGCATTGTTACTTTGTGCCAGGAAGGGCTCTCAACAAGAGAAGTTTCCAGGGGTCTCGGAGTGAACCAAAGCGATGTTATTCGGACGTGGAGGAGATACAGAGAGACAGGATCGATGACACGCCCCGCTCGAGCCGCCTAAGGGCTACTACTGCTGTGGATAACAGTTACCTATGGATTATGGCTCGGAGGACCCCTGACAGCAACGCCACCATGTAGAATAATGCTTTTCGTGCAGCCACATGACGTCAAGTTGCGACTCAAACTGTAAGCAATAGGCTGCATGATGCGCAACTTCAGTCCCGACGTCCATGGCGAGGTCCATCTTAGCAACCACGACACAATGTAGTGCGGTACAGATGGGCCCAACAACATGCCGATTGGACCGCTCAGGACTGGCATCAAGTGGTCTTCACCGATGAGTGTGGCATATGCCTTCAACGAGACAATCGTCGGAGACTTGATTGGAGGCAACCCTGTCAGGCTGAACGCTTTAGAAACACTGTCCAGCGAGTGCAGCAAGGTGGAGGATCCCCGCTGTTTTGGGGTGGCATTATGTGTGGCCGACGTACGCCGCTGGTGGTCACGGAAGGCGCCGTAGAGGCTATACGACACGCGAATGCTATCCTCCTACCAATAGTGCAACAATATCGGCAGCATATTGGCGAGGCATTCGTCTTCATGGACTACAATTCGCGCCCCCATCGTGCTCATCTTGTGGATGACTTCATTCAGGGTAACGACATGGCCCGACTGGAGTGGCCAGCATGTTATCCAGACATGAACCCTATCGAACATACCTGGGATAGATTGAAAAGGACTGTTTATGGAAGACGTGCCCCACGAACCACTCTGAGGGATCTACGCCTAATCGCCATTGAGCAGTCGGACAATCTGGACCAACAGTGCCTTAATGAACTTTTGGATAGTATGCCATGACGAATATAGGCATGCATCAATGCAAGAGGACCTGCTACTGGGTATTAGAGGTACCTGTGTGTACAGCAATCTGGACCACTACCTCTAAAGGTCTCACTGAATGGTAGTACAACAAGCAGTGTGTAGTTTTGATGTACAATAAAAAGGGCGGAAAACATGTTTATGTTGATCTCTATTGCAATTTTCTCTACAAGTTCCGGAACTCTCGGAACCGAGGTGATGCAAAAAATTTTTGATGTGTGTACAATATGTACTAAAGGCAAGAGCAAATAATAAGAGTGGATGACAAAGAACAAAGTGCTCGGATCAGAAAGGGTGTACGACAGGGATGTAGTCTTCCGCCCCTACTGTTCAAACTGTACATCGAAAAAGCAATCACCGAAATAAGAGCGTTCATGAGAGCAGATAACATTGAAGGTGAAGGGATGTCAATGACAGGATTCGGTGATGGCATTGCTATCCTGATTGAAAGTGCAGAAGAGTTTCATGTTCTGCTGAATGGAATGAATAGTCTAATTAGTACATAAGAGAGCAGCGAGAAAGTTCAGACCAGGATTCATGGTCACGAAGTAGATGAAGTTAAAGAATTCTTCTGCCTAGGAACTAAAATAAACAAGTTAAAGAATTCTTCTGCCTAGGAACTAAAATAAACAATGACGGATGGAGCAAGGAGAACATCAAAATCAGACTTGCACTGACAAACTTGGATTTCTGGCAGAGAAGTCTACTGGTATCAAATACAAGCCTTAATTTGAGGAAGAAATTTCTGAGAACGTACGTTTGGAGCACAGCGCAATATGGTGGCGAAACTTGGACTGTGGGAACACCGGAACAGATCAGAATCGAAACATTTGAGATGTGGTGCTAGTATCGAAAGATGAAAATGAGGAGCTTCTGCGCAGAATCGAAAGGAATACATGGAAAACACTGCCAACTTAAAGGGACAGGATGATAGGTCATCTGTTAACATATCAGGGAATGACTTAAATGGTAGACGGCGAAAAATGTAGAAGGAGACAGAGATTGGAATATATCTAGCAGATAACTGAGGACGCAGGCCGCAAGTGCTATTGTGAGACTGAGTTGACACAGGAGAGGAATTTGGGGTGGGCCGCATCAAAAGCTTGGGTGAAACATGTAGGGAAATTGAAGGCCGAATTACTCCTTGGTGTATGAACTGTTGTAGAATATTTTTTAACTCTCTGACTTTGGGAGTAGAAAATCTGTGTGACATCTGTTTGACGGTTCCTGATCCGTTAGCTTTATTTAATATTTAATTCTCTTGTTCATTCCCCGACTTTCCGTTAAGAGGCTGCTATACGTTTCTAGTAACTGGCCAAAGTACTTTAGTTGCTGCATTGAAAGATTCCCTACACCAACCTCTTCCAGCATCTAACTCTGGCCTATCTACAAATTAAAAATACTATAATTCAAGCTGTGAGGACTAAACGCATACTTTTTTTTAATGAAAACTGTGTTCCCCCTCAGACACAACTCAGCCCCACCTTCTGTATGAAATCGTAACCCAGTATTAAGTCATTTGATTCTTTTTATTTGTCAGTAACCCACAATTTTGCAATACCCACATAGTCTAGTTTCTTCCAACACGTTTGACATAGAACCACCTGCCGCCTCATGCCTCACTCCCACTTTACGTAATTCTGGCAATTTACCCAACCCCGCATTCGCGCTATACCGTTTAGCACACAGTACAGATGCGGAAATGCTCAAGTCAAGGAACGCCTGCACCAGTTCCTCGATGACTTGAGGCAAAACAAATAGCACTCTTATCTGCTAAACTCTATTTCAATGTTTGATCGGAGCTAGATCCCTACTGTGCCTCGCTGTGCTGACCACTTTTCCGTAGTTACTGTCTCTGATCGGGACAGTCACACGCCATATGCCCTTCTCCGCGTGCTCTTCTTATTACAATCCTGCTAATATGGCCTTCAATGAGCGATACTAATTCGGGAATCCTTCCCTGGATACTCCTGCAGTTTTTTTCTTTTTACTATTATTCAACTTTTCTATATCCGTCCTGTGAAGAAGACACGCGTTCTCTGAAAACATTGCGACTGATGTAACTTACATTTCGGCTGGCAATTCGTCTCTGATCCCAAGGGAGGGAAGGGGGAGGGGCGGTCGGGGGTGCACGCTACACGTACTCCTCTCCTCTAGTGGTCGCTTCTTGTATGTAGTGCATACCAGACCTGTCATGAGATATCTTAGAGTTCTGCACAATACCGTTGGCCGGCGAGTGAAGAATGTTCAAAGACGTGGAGATCACAACGCGACATTACGCCTCCTCTCATCATTCTTGAGTACCGAATCTCTCGCCATGTGAATATATGCTCAGAATCACCAATTAGATTTGAGTCTGCTGTCACTTGATGATGATAATGATAATATTTGGTTTGTGGGTCGCTCAACTGCGCGGTGATCGGTGCTCCTACAAATTCCCAATTTGTACACAGTCCAGTTTCGACACTTTCACGAATGTTGTTGAAGTGATGAAGACAACACAAAGACTCAGTCCCCCGGGCGGAGAAAATTACCAAAGCGGCCGGGAATCGAACCCTAGACCCCACAATCCACAGGCAGCAGTGCTAACCAATTTTTTTTTCTTTTTTTGGGGGGGTGGGGGGGTGGGGGGTCTCTTTCCTCCCCTTCAACCGGTGCTTCACTCTCGTCAATTTTTGCCTTTTCGACCCGGCTTCTCCGCCTTTAAAGAGAGAATGTAACTTGATGATGTGGAAACGCGCTTCTTTTGAACGGTAAACTAAGTATGCCCCTTCTGTTGTCTTTTGTTTGCAACATGGCTTGAATAAAATAAATATAAATTCCATTGAGAAGATATTTACATAATTGTTATGGAAACATAACTGCAGCTATAAATTTCTTTCTCAGTTCGTGGAAAAACGGAAAGAAGCAAATTCTTTATTGCTTATATGTAAAATTTTCTTCTCCAGAAAGGTGATGAAGTAAAGTAGGCCTCTGCTGCTTGATTTGACTCATAACATAAAATTGTGTTCTTGTGAAAAGGAAAAGAAAGAAAGAATTAAATAAAAGGTATTTGCCAGTTTCATCACTGTGTTATATGCTTTCCTCAAAACAAAGTAATATACGCACATGGGCTTAACTGGTCTATACTAACGATCTTCGCTGTTTACTTGCTATTTCAAAACCTCCTCCTGCAACGTGAAGCAGAAACTTTAACCAAATACCATTCGTCTAATACACGAAATGTATGGTTGTGTAATGTAAATTACTTACTTCTGTTGTTTACAGTATTGTTTTAGTTAGCAAATTAGCAAAATTTTATTTTCATTTTTTAGTACACATCAACTTGTGGTGCTCAGTTTTAAGATATACCCAGAAGTCCTCCCTACTGCTTGATTCTTTTGTTAGGATGCAATGTACTGTTTGGCATTTCAACCAGTTGATTGCGTTCCGTTTTGTTTTAGGGTAAGGTATACTGTCAGGATTTAAAAATTCAGGAAGTATAACGGCGTTGGGCGTGATTCTGCTGATGCTCGCTATGTTTTGTCTTATGTAGAGCCATAAGTCTTGTACCTTGTCACACAACAATCTATGCTCTTCGGTATCTGGTGTAACCTCCCCACAACACACAAAAAAAAAATAAACTATATTTATTAGAAATGGTCCCACAGCTAAGTGTGAACTCCCACAGAAATTTTAAAAACAATATTTATTAGAAATGGTGCCATAGCTATGTATAAACTCCCCACAAGAATATTAATGGCAAAGACAATTAAATGAAAGCTCGCTATCTGACTCAAGTACAAGTTCCCATTAAATAATGAACGCTAATCCCATGATAATGAAACTGTAATGATAACCTAAACTCAATTCAACCGAAAAGTCGGTGTTTGCCCTGTGCGAAACGAGAATAAATTTCTTACCTTAGTGAAACTGCATGTCAAAATTCTGCTCTTATTGTTCTCTGGCGCTTGCACGAAAAGCATTGGAAGTACGTTTTAAAAATCTTTGTTAAAAGGAAATGGAAGGAAATTTGAATGATTGTCTCTAAAATTGCTTTTAAATCAAAATTATTATTGGGGGCGATTTTTGAAAGTTAAATTACAATGACTGTTCGTTACATTATCTGATGAGCGCAAAGCTGCATGATTATTTATTTAAATAAATTATACCTCGTCCTGAATCTCGACCATTGCGATGCCGACGCCCGCCGACTGCTCTCCGCTACTGCTAGCAACCGACTCCAAGCACTACTGAGGACTGACTACTGCAGACTGACTGACTGCTCGCTACTGCGAGTCGAGCGCAACTGCTCTGGTCAGAGATTCTACAATGTCTCAGCATCGCTGCCGCACAACATACGTGTTTCATAACCCTCCACTGGGGGGGCAAAAATTTGGCAGCGATGGTGAGTCATTTGGACTTGCCATCGTAACAAATTTTTCTTTTAATTAATTAACATTTACAAAATATTTAGATGTATCACATGAATTAAATGTTGTGCGCATGCACCGATTACAAAACATTACAGACAAGACAAAATATAAGTACAAAACAAATCAGGAAAAATGTATATACAAATTATTTGACAGATAACAAAGTGTACACACACTGAAAAATTCTTTAGCAGTTTCATAACAGGCAAAAAAAAAAATCATGTTGACAAGTGTCATGAGTGCACATGCACTGCAGTGGAGAACATATCAGTAAAAGACGAAATGTATATACAAGAGTAACAAATGACATAAATCATAAAAGGTATACAGAATGAACACAAATCATATCGAAAATTGAGAAGAGTGCACAGGCACTGTAGTTCAGTTGAAAACATATTCACATAAGTGCACATGCACTGAAAACTTTTGAACATTTTTATAACAAATAAACGCAAGAGTAGAAAAAATCATCAAATCACAAAAAGTATATACAATATAGATGACAAGAGTGCACACATACTGCACTTCAAAACAAATCGAAAATGTCTTTAGTATTTTGACAACAAATGGCAAAAATCATGTCGACAAGTGACACAAGTGTACTCGCACTAGAGTTCAACAAATCGAGAAAAAATGTATAGGCCATGAACATAAATGATGTTAGTAAAAAATGATTTTCAGTATTAGGATAGGAAAGGAAGGATTGCATCATGGTTGTAGCACTTTAGTTTGCACATAGCTGCACTGAAAGTCCATATCTTTCCACAGAATCACAACTAAGTGATACAATCTGCAGTTCCGTTCCCAGAAGTATTTATCAGAGTATCAAGACAGTGAAACGTCGTAGTAGTATTCCATACTATCATTTGGCAGTATACCAGGTACACCAAACAGTGGGACCAGAATAACGTCTTCATCGCTTACGGTGGTGGACAGCATGTCGTGTCAACACCACGCTCTTAAGAGGCGGCACACAGTGCTCCATAACAAAGTCTTGATTAGTGATTACATAAGTAGTTTCTTCGCCTACAGTGGTGGACAGCATGTCGTGTCAACACCACGCTTTTAAGAGGCGGCACACCACGTAGAATTAGTGCAAAAACCAAATATAGTGCTCCATGATAATGAGGATGGACAAGACAAATGGATGTTACAATAATTTCAGGTAGTTAGGTCAGAAGGTGAAGGACATTAACTAACACACAAGTCTTGATTAGTGATTACATAAGTAGTTTGCGGTATCCATACTCTAGTCATTGAACATTTCTGTACCATGAATGTAGTATTACAGAAAAATGTTCATTAATTAATTTAAAGACAAGAGTGGTAATCAATCGCCATCAAGTATTGAGTATTACAAAACATTTTTCCTCATTCAAATGACATATTTACAAGTAACTATTAACATTCAGTGGCCTAGCAACTTTCGATTAGTACAAAATATTTATCATCATTCAGTATTAATATGGGAAGTCATCATTGAAAACACTAACAAAACGTTAAGTTACATTAATTATTGGCACTCAGTGGCCAGCAAGTATTGAATAGTATAAAACATTATTCATCATTCAGTATTCTTCATATCATTAAGAAATCATTATTAAAAATCAGTTAATTACAGTCATAGCATTAATAAGCATGGGCATTATAAGTTACATTAATTATGGGCACTCAGTGGCCAGCAAGTATTGAATAGTATAAAACATTAGTAGCATTAATAAGCATGGGCATAATAAGTACTCTCATTACAATAGATAGTGGCAATTATGTTTTGGTATCATTAAGAAGTCATTATTCAAGTGACATACTATTCAGAGCTGATCAGTGTTATTCAGAATTATCATAAACTAGTGACATTATCTGGGACTGTTAATACATTTTGTTTTTTCTGCTAGCAATGCATTGCTTTGGGTAATTATAAGGGAAAGCAAGAAGAAATAAGAGAAAAAATTGCTTCTAGGTTGTTCCTATAAATGAAAAGATTGTGTAACGTCATTCGTCATGAGTCAGCTGTAGCAAGGTTATCACATTTATAAATGATAGACACAAGTGGGTAAAAAAAATGCAAGTACTAGAACAGGTATAATAAGTAACAAGTTTAGTAAGTATCATAAAAAGCTTCTCCTGAAAGAAAAATACAAAATGGATTATTGAGCTGAAAGAAGAAACGCAGACTATGCTGAAAAGTAGTGAACTTCGAATTAACAGGTAGTGAAATGTGTATAAAAAATGTGTTCCATAGCTGTCCTTTCCAAAACCTTCAGTCATCCTACTACGCAATATAACACCTGCTGTCAAAGTAAACTGCAACAAATACTTAAATAACTACATAGCATAAATACATAACTTCAACATTATCCTCATCTGTAAAGAAAAACTTCATTATTCATATCATCATAACTCCATCATTATCATCACCTGTAAACAAAAACTTCATTATTCATAGTACCATATTCTTCATCATTGTTCATTATCAGCATTCATTATCATCTGCAAAAATCATTTCATTATTCATCACACAACTATTCCTAATCCCTAGCATATTTCATCACTTAAAACTAAAATGTGTAGTTCTGTCTGACAGCTTGCATCAATCGCTTTGTATTCTGAAAGAAAAAATTAGTTAAGACTGCTATTCTGCGATGTGTATAATATATTCTGGTTAATGCTTGTTAATTCTGATCCATTTACTCGTCCTCATTAGCTTATTGCATCTTCTTTCGTTTATTCCATAGGTGAAATTCCCACTTCTGTTTAATTCATTTCCTGTACGCATCATTTATTTCTGAAATTGATGAACAAAGATTAATGTCTTGCATTTAAATCATATACCCATTAAATAGTGACTGGTTAATGGTGACTCAATTAAGCATACAACATAACATGACAGAAAACGTAATATCTCAAAGCACAGACAGTGTTTAAAGGCAAAAAGTGTACAGAGAATATCGTAATGCTGCAGCAAAAGAGGAAAATGTAAAACAGTCACGATGTTGAGATATCACAAGGCAAAATGTCAAAGTCAAATGGTGTGTGTTATACCTTAACTAGTTCACAGTGCATACAAACAAAACATAAAAACAATCGTACATACATAAGAAAGACAAAATGTGACATTCGTTGTGTTCAGCTTATATGTAGTGTAGTTAATAGATGCGATAATTAAAGACTTCAATGGAGAGAGAATTTGATAAAATTAATGCGTCATTATAGAGAATTGCATAATTATTCATAAAATACGTAAGTTCATCTGAAAAAATGCACGGTCTAGTGTGTAACGACAAGAAGAGCGACCTGCTAACCTTACCTTGCCGGGCACTTGCCAAGAAAAAAAATACTATAATCATCAATAGGTAGTTACATAAATGTAATTGCATAAGTGGTCACAAAATGTGTAAGTTCATCTGGAAAACATGCACGGTCTGATGTGTAACGACAAGAAGAGCGACCTGCTAACCTTACCTTGCCGGGCACTTGCCAAGAAAAAATACGATAATCATCAGTAATTAGTCATGTGAATATAATTGCATAAGTGGTCATAAAATGTGTAAATGGCCTCATAGCATGTTACATCGTAAAGTGGTTTCATTCGATAAAGGGTTTAATGTTTGACACATGATGGTTGCCTTTCGATTTTCTGGTTCTCAGAGTTTCGACGTGTACAACATTGGGGTGAGGAATGCTGCGAATCCGATATGGACCTGCGTATAGGAGTTCAAATTTACTGCACTTACCTTTTAATTTGCTGGATAAATAGTGTGTACGTACTAATATCTTCTGTCCAACGTGAAAGTCTCGGTGTCTACAAACCTGTTTTTGCTGTCTTCTCCGGCGCTCTGCGGCACGTTTGATGTTGTTCAGCGCAATGTCAATTATTTCGTGGTGTCGTAATCGACGAGATGTAGGAAAATTTACTAACTCTTTGATTTTGTTTGGTGGTTCAACGTTTTTCAGTATAACAGACGGAGATAGCATAGTGGATTCATTTGGAATGGAATTAATTACATCTTGGAATGAGTGTATGTGTGTGTCCCAATTAACATGTCTTTTGTGGCAGTATATTCTACACAGTTTGCCAATTTCTTTCATTAATCGTTCACAAGGGTTCGAAGAGGCGTGGTACTTGGATATATAAATCGGAGAAATGTTTCTAGCTCGTAACATGCGTGTCCATATGACAGAACGAAATTGTGATCCATTGTCAGAAATTACTTTCATCACATGCCCTACATGAAATAGAAAATGCTTTACAAATGCTTTCGAAACAGTTTTGGCAGTAGCTTTACGTAACGGAGTGAAAGTAACAAATTTTGAAGTGAGTTCAACAGCGACAAAGATGTAGCAAAAACCTCTATTAGTTCTCGGAATTGGACCAAAAATGTCTACTGCGGCCATATGTCTTAATTTAACAGGTACAATGGGATATAATGGAGGAATGTGTGAAGTGGTGTCAGACTTAGCTTTCTGGCAAATTTTACATGACGCTAAAACTCGTCGTATACGTTTTTCCATGCTGGCAAAATAACAGTTCTGTCCCAGTATCAGAAAACATTTTCTTGCTCCATAATGTGCGTAGCTTAAATGAGTGTACCAGATTAATTTGTTAACCACTTCGTCAGGAATGCATAATAACCAATTGTTACTGTCTGGATGAGAGCGGCGAAACAGAATGTCATTGCGTACAGTGTAGTGGTTTCTAATCGTAACATTATTCTTATCTTGCCAAAGGTGTTTAATTTCTTTCCACACATTGTCTTTGCTTTGCTCTCGTGCTATGTCCTGTAATGACGATGAGATAAAATTTTCAAATGCAACTTGCTGAATGTACATGACGCTGAAATTTGCTTTGCAGAAGTTGGTTGCTACGTCTTGCTGATTGTTGCTGAGAGAACGAGAAAGTGCGTCTGCTATAACATTTTGTGTGCCGGGAATGTGAACAATCGTAAAATTAAATTCTTGTAAATACAGTTTCCATCTGCTTAATCTGTCGTGAGTAAATTTAGCTGAAAGTAAAAATTGTATAGCTCTGTGATCTGTGTAAACGGTGGTATGTCTGCCATAAAGAAAGTGCCGAAATCTCGTAAAAGCCCATACAACACATAATGTTTCTAGTTCAGTAACGGAATAATTTCGTTCAGCAGGTGACAAAATACGGCTTGCAAATGCGATGTTTTTAATTACTGTAGAGCTATCTTCTTCAATTTCCTGAAAAATGTGTACGCCTAAAGCTGTGTTGGAACTGTCGGTGGCAATAGAAAAATTCCTGGTAAGATCTGTGTGCGATAAAAGTGGTGTATTCAGCAAAGCATATTTCAAATAACATTCTCGTGAACAAAATTCTGCGTGTCAATAAGTATTGCTTGCGTTACTGGAATAGACTACCTGTACTGTGTCTCGTCAAATTCTGTCATACGTGCTATTATTTACGGGACGATGCTGTGGTATTTTGACCATTTGAACTGTACTATTATTTCTTCCTGACATCTTACGCTATGGATGACACCTATTGTCTGTTTCATTCGTTATAATATGTTGTTGCTGATGTTCTTGCTGCTGAAAGGATCGACTGTAATGAAATGTACGCTGAAAATTGTGCTCGTTAATTTTACGTCTGTCATAATAGTCACTTCTATACGGCGCATTGCGATACGAGTCGAAATAGTGTGTTGTCTGTACGTAGTTATTTCTTTGCTGCTGTGTGTTACTATTTATTGTAGCTGGGACTATACGTGCACGCGGCGAAACATTAAAGCTTGTACATTACATTGTTGGTCAGGAATGCTAAGCGGCTGACTTTCATGCCGTTGTGGTGGAAAAACGTCTATTGTTACCAAAAATTGCGTTTGCTGTTAATTTTACACATACTGATGATTACGATTTTATCTGTTATTAAAATTACGTTGTTAGTTGTCATTACGGTAGTGCCTATTGAAAATTGTCACATTCGGTAAAATTTTGTCTTATCGGGTTCTCATTACATTTTTCTTAATTCTAAGTAGA